>NC_138823.1:134816006-134862924 GCF_965183815.1 Platalea leucorodia | reverse complement strand
CTCTTTGACTTCAATAGTTCATTCTAAATGAAATTTTATTCTTTCATAGGTGATGCATCATAAACTTTAGTCTTATTTTTCATGGACCAGAGGAGATGAAAAAACAGTTTAAAACACACTCGTTTAGACTTTCAGTAGTCCTGTCTTACATGCACCATTTCCTTTCATTGTAAAGCAGTCCAGTGGAAGGTTTTGTGGGCACTCACCTCTCAAGGCTGGACAAATGCTGTGTGTTTGAAGAGGTTTCATTTAGTGAAAACTGATATGCAAGAAAGGCAATGAGACAACTAACGTCTATATCTCCAATCACTTTCAAGAATTTTAGTTTGAAGTAGTGCATTTACCTTATACATCACAAAAAGTATAAAACTGATTTTTTTTTTTTCTGAAGCACTCCTGTGGAGTCCATGAAATAATATGCAGAGGATCTGATAAATAACACACCTGAATTCAGAGTCTAAGCCTAGACACAGAAATGGCCCTACACATTCACAATATCACATTATTATTATTGTGGAAAAGGTTTTAATATTATTTACAACATCTGCCTGTATTTAAAAAGAGTCTAAACAAATAGTCAGTGGCAGGCTCCAAATTTTCTACACCTCAGTATTGCCTCAAGCTCTTTCCAAGGTCTGTCATATTCTTTGGTGAGATTTTACAGAAGTTAGGGACTGGATGGTTCAAATCACTGCTGTTAGTGTCTGATATTAATATATCTGGTATGATCACCCCAAAATTCTTGGTTTGGATCCAGCCTGTCCCAATAACGATATAGGTAGTACGGTCATCTAAGGGCTGCGGAGAATGGTGGTCCCAGCTTATTGAACAGAAGACTCGCGTAACTGAGACTGCAACCATAATTGGTACTCCTGCTATCCTGACAACAAATACCTATGTTTAATAACACCTTTTCAAATATGTACTTTGCAGTTCTAGTTTAAGGTACACTAGTAAATAGCTTGGAGGAGCTAATATTCCTGCTGTACCTATTGCTCTGCTGCAGAGTTAGAGGGAATTTCAATCTCTGTGCCTGAGCAAAGCAGCACTACTCAGGAAAATAAAATTAGTGTAAGCTACTACACACTGACTAATCATTCACAGACATGCCACTAAAAGAAGTGCTCAATTACATATATTTTTAATGCAGATAAATTCAAAGTAAAGTTTAGGATCTCCCTTTAAAATATTGCTGACGGTGTAAAATTTAATGCTGTTTTTTTAAATGTATCCATTTAACCTTGCAATTAATGTTGTAATTAATGTGAAGGTTATACATTGTGTTAAATAGTTAATAGGTTGGGTTTTTTTAAAGAAATATAATGCTGTTGACGGATTACAATAGGTAGTGCTGTTTTCCTTTTCTCCAAAAGAGTAGGAACGACTGGAAATGTTTCTCCATAGCCTAAGCCCCTTTTTGCCTGGGCATAGTCTTTGTGCCCTCTGTAGTGCTTATTGATATGGATTTGGTATGATTGGTATGACAGTTCAGAGTGGGGATCAATGAAGAAAACTGCATGGAACATTAGAAGGGCAAATACAAAAATATGTAAATTACATAGGATAGAACAGTAGCTATTTTCTATGTATCTGGTCTGAATAGTAGGTAAATTTACAACTCCTGGTAAAGAGACACCTAATCAGTGGACCAGAATCTATCCCTGCTATTATCCAAAATGTCACACGTGATGCAGCCTGTGTTCTCAGTTTGGCCAGGACAGAATTGTGAGACAGTAGTCAAGAAAGAGAGATCCACAGTTCAGTCCTTTAGCCATAAATAGAAAGGAAGGTACAGTCTTGGAGAAAATCAATAGAAAAGTTGCTAAAAATTCCCAGCAAGTCAGTTGTTGTTTTGGAGTTTTGACCTGCAACAGGTGAGTTTTTAAGAAAATAAACAGTGAGTTTTGTAGATAGGAAAATGGGTTTGATGATACTTTTTTCAAATAAATTGATTTTAGAGACAGAGTTACAGAGAAGATCTTAACTAAGGGGTGGGGAAAATCTTGGACGTCCTCAATTTTAGCAGAAAAATAAGGGACAAAACGGAGAGATTTTCTCTTTATACCTACTCTACAGTAGACAGAGAGGTTATGCAGTACTCAGTCCCTAGTGAAGGCAGGAGGGGGTGTTGTTGAAGGTTCTCTCCAAAATAACCAAGGTGTGAATAAGTTTGCAAATGGGTGGAGCCTGTTTGGAGAGACACTGAGGCTTCCTGCTTTCTGGCTGTCTCGAGAGCCTAATCCTTTAAGTTCTTAGGAACTGAGAAATTTGCATTAAAATCATTTAAAGGTCCCTAGGGGGTACACATAACCTTCACTTTCTCACCAGCAGACACCTACTTTCTTCCCAGAATTGCATCAAGTACATATTTGAAGTGTCAGCAAGCATGACACTAGGTAGCTTGTTACTGCTTGATTGACTGTCAAATTTCACAGCTGAAATCCTTCTGAATGATAATGCCCACAGAAACAGAGACCAAGGCTTTTTTCTGCCTCTAGAGTTTTGCCCATAATCAGGTATTGTATATGATGATGTATTTGATATCATGTATATTGTTCTTAGACCAGAATCTATTTGTAGAACAGTACAAGCATTTACCCCCCCCCCCCATATATATACATGCAGCTAGCTGAATATTAGTTATTTTCCACTGCATAAATCACTAGATAAATCTATTTTAAGTAAATCTTGTGGGACTGAATGAGATTCCACCTCACCCTTCCTCCAAACTGCCTGAGAAAATATTTCTATTTCTTCAGGAAAAAGCAACTTTCATATGTAAAAATGCAGAAAAGTTGAAGATGAGTTAGAGGCATAGCACAAAATAGTCACTTCAAAGGCATGGTGAGTGAGTGGCTCCAGTGGGACTCTAGTGGGAAACAGGAAAAATTATGGTGCTGGTTTGTGTTTGCCATTTTGATTTCAGCTACATGAAAAGTCTTTGTTGTTTTTTTTAAACTAACTTTTTCTAGTGCAAAGTCAAATTTAAATGGCTGTAGCCATTTTGAAGATGAAGACTGCCTTTTCATGTATAAAAGTATATGTTTTCCCTTCCATTTCTTTTCCATTTGTCCTAAGAACATATGGTTGCTCCTTGTAACTGCAAGGAGGTAGTAGAAAATGTATGAGAGAGAAGTTTCCATAGAATGAACAAGCAGCGCAGTAATCAAATCACTATACCTTTTAATTTTGCCAGAAAAGTTTTGTTTGATGGATGTTTGTCATAGTTCAGTAACTGATCTAGCTACAAAAATCCTTGAAAGAATGTCCTTTTTCTAAAGGGCAGGCATCTCTTCTTTTCCCCTCCAATAACAAAAAAGCACAGCTCTTTTCCATTGTCTTCAAGGCCTGATGTATCTTTGCCTCTGAAGAGTTTTGTTTCATCATTTACTTCCACCTATTCAGGTTAAATTTGCTTTAATCTCTCTGAAAGCAATAAAAGATGGTGGCTATTTTCTAAGAGGATGATTCTACACTTGAGTTTACAAGGATGTAATCCACTCTCTTCTGCCAACAGTTATAGAAAAAATAAGAGTGATAGTCAACTACTAATGTTTAAATAATTATTTTCATAAGCTCCACATTATACCAGATGTGCTCAGTAAAGGAGGCAGCAGACAGAGACTCAGGTCTGTGTTCTACATGCACACAAGTACCTGTATGTACTTGGAGTTTTCAGAGGACAGGAGAGAGGTGTTTCCATAAAGCAGAATACAGAAGACACAGGAGGCAGTGGAAAAAAAATGAGTGTTCAGAAGAGTGAGGGAGAAGCAAGAGACAGAAGGAAACTGGGGTGTGCCTTCCAACCGCTTTGCACTGCTTTTATTAAACAAAGGAGCTGTAAATTTAGCTTAACCAGCCACTATGCTCTGGCTGCTTTGCTCTACTCCAGAGTAGCATAAAACAGCCACAGCATATCAATGAACCTGGCCATAAAAGCTTACATAAAGTGAAACGTGTGTGTGTTTCTTGGAATGATTAGAAATAGCTCATGATAATATTATCTTTGAGTTCAATTTTTAGCAGTCACATGTATGATTTTAATTTAAGAAGGCGAGCAAATTCAGAAGACATAGGTGACATTGAGGCAGAGTTAAGGATGAACTATATCCACGATTTAATTTAAAATACAGCACAAAATTTATAATTACCCCAAAATAATAATTTTAAACAAAGGGAATTCAAAATTAAAATCATACTTGAAACCACATATATTAAAGTGTAAAAATGAAAGAAAACGAAGGTGTGCAGAAAATCTTCACTCTGTCTTACAGTTCCCAGTGCTTGTTTGGGGAGAAAACAAATATGTTTAAAACTCTCTGTATTCTAATCCCTGATCAAAAATATTAAGAAATATTCATTATGGTCTTGTGGCATAGTTAAGGTTATTTGAGAGATTGCATTGGTGTATACCAACCCTTTTTTTTGGTCTTATTTTTTTCATTTCCTGATTTGATGACATTTAATTTTGACATTTCAAATGAAAAACTTTGTAAATATATTCCTGTTGTTTTTCAAATATATTCTCCTTGTTAACTCAGTTTCAGCATAGGTACTGACTATGAATTTTTTTTTACTTTTAAGTTACAATTTCATATAAAACCCTAAAAAGAACACTCAGAGAAAATATTGCTATGTATTCCTCATGCGTTTTCATGTAAGTACACATAGATAGTATATATTTGTATATATTAATTTAATTTCCCTGTAAATTTTACTTTTATAACTTTTTGTTCACTATTGGAGATAAAAACTTTAATAAGTTTTGTGTATCCTGTTGGTATTGAGTTTCATGGTCTTAAGTATGTGTGTCTGAAAAACAAAAATTCTTTGTTTTAGCTCAAATCACTAGTCTTCCACTTTCATTAAACATCCATTTGTTCATGTACTACGTGTGTAGATGAAGTGCACATTCTTGCCTATCCATATTTATTATATTAAATACGTTTGCATTATCTGTGACATTGCTTTCCTATTTTTCTTCTCTCAAAATACAATATTTCTGGTCTTTTCAACCTCTCTTCATTTAGAAATTTATCCAGTTGCCGAATCATTTTAATTGCTCATCTCTGAAGCTCTGCTATTTTCTAGAAATGAGCTAAATACACCACATGAGGGCGAACCATCAATTTCTATTATTTTGGATATTATTATGTCTTTCTTTGACATCACTGTTCTGCAATATTGTGTAACTCTCTGACCGATTAGAAACCTTGGTTTCTGATAAACGTAGCAAAAGAATGTAGGAGACAAAAATCAACATTTTTCCTAGCTGTACGTATTTACAGTGAGTCATAGAACAATGGTATATTGTGATAAGGTTTAATAAATTCCACCAAAAATAGCTTTTGAGAAAAAAGTTCTTCTAAACAGTAATTCTAAATACCCATAACTTAATGGTATTATTTTTTATGACTGTAATGTTCAGAGGCTGCTGCTGAGGCTATATTATGCTAGACTGGGTCTAAAAAATGTAGTAAGACTCAGTTTCTGACTCAAATTGGAAGAGATAAAAAGACAAAAGTGTGGGAGAGGAAATAAAAAAGCCACATTAGCTGCTCAGCCTCATGAGTCAATAAAAGAATAGACAGAACTAACATCTTCATAACTTTAATCTATTGTGTTATCACTGAACTCCATTGGCAATAGCCTCAGACTAGCAAAATGCCATGTTTATCTTTTCTAACAGAAATAAATAATTTATTTCTCAATATTTTGCTTTACAATAACTGGTAAAGATTATTCCAGCTATTGTTCTCTCTCTTGTTTATTTGCTAACAGCAATGTGTTCAGCATTTCACTGCATAAGGAGGAAGGCAGAATCTCTGAGTCATATGTATGAGAGGCAGATAATGATTTACCCAAATGTAGATGGGCATTGTTGAGAGTGCTAATTATCCACAATCCTTCTGCATTGTCATGGGCATAGTACTGCTTTTATGAAGAAAAATACAGCTGAACAGAACACTGTCATGGAAGCTCTAACAAATCTATATGATGATTTCTGTATGGAGGTATATAGTTTGCTTTCAGTCACCCATAGCATTCTGCAGAGTCATAAGTTACAGTTTCAATCAGTTTTTCATTTCTGATTTTGTCCACTTCTTCCAAGTGTCTTTAAAAGATGAGCATTTCAACCAGAGATGTCTCTTCCCTTCTGCCATAGAAACGGCAGAAAATGGCAGAAAATAGGAGAATTCAAAGAAAGGTACACCAAATAACTATAAAAAGATGACTTAAGAGTGCCTGACCAGTTCCTTTTGAAGAAGTTTGAAGAAGGTAGAAGTTTGCTTGGAATAATATTTTTTTTTTAAATCTGCTTAGAGTAGAAGTTTCATATGTAAATATTCAGTAGTCCTGAGGATTTGTGGCTTTTAAATTTTTTTTTTTCAGTGTGGTGGGGTTTTTTTTTGTAATAATGGTAAATTTTCCTGCTTTTTTCTTGTTTCTTGACAAATGTTCTGAGCATTCAGATGATTAGTATCGTGGGGATAAGGACAGAGTCCTTAGGAAATGGAGAAGCAGAGTTAAAAGCATTTCAAGCACTGGTATAAACAGCTTTTCAACATTTTGTTATACTTCAAAGTTCACCATAAAACTAAAACTGGCAACACTGTTTATAACCTGTGACCTCTTGTTCTTCCTACTTGTTTATTTTTATTTGGAAAATCTAACTTCTTCTCACCAAGCTACCCTAAATTTTCACCTTTACTGGACCAGGATTTTTAAAACTGTATATGACACTCCTTTCATTCACTGGAACTACAGAAATGAAACCTTTCATTACAGAAATTAATTAGTGTCGGCTTACTTTTCTACAGATGCACAGTTTCTTTTATTGACATGGCAGAGTAGGGGGTGGAGGAGAAAGGATAATAAAATATGGCATGTGTCAGGTTTATGTGGTTCAGGTTAAAAACTATTTGATTAAAACCCCAAGCCATACATGGTCTGTAGTTTCAAAGTACTGAAAAGTACCTGAGCTCTTTTCCAATATAACCGTTTTCCAATTTTTGTCAAGCCAGAAAGATGAAAGAATAGAGGTGTATGGATAAAGAATTGCCATATCGTCAAATGCTTTGATGGAAAGGTGAGAAATATCACCAGAAACATCCTGGAAGAAATTAAAGAGCAGCAAGAGTAGAGAAGATATTTTTATCCTAAGAGGCAAAATATCTGTGGCATTTAGATGGAGATAAATTTCAGGTCTGAATTAAAAGTCCTACAGCAACACTGAGCGATTGTGTAGATGTCCAGCCCCAATTTAAATTTTGTTGCTTTATAATAACTTTTGAGAACTACACTGTAGCCTGTAAAAAATATCCACATGTTCTCGGCTGGAACAGCTCCAGACTGTAACAGAACCACTAGATTGCACCCTGGTGCTTTATGTATTGTTTAATTGTTTTCCTTTGGTGGATATTTTTATTAAAAGCCCATTATCCAGAATCAGACAGAAGTGTTGTTTCAAGAACAGCAGAAACAGAGGCCTTTCAGCTACACAGTTCTTATTCATGCTTTCTTTAGCCAGCTTAGCTAATGAGACCTCCACTATTCTTCTTTTAATACTTAAAGAAGAAAAAGAAATGGGAGGTTTTATTTTGCTCCTTTCAAACATAAGCAGGATTGCAAAGAAGTATTGTGAGGTTCTGTGTGTGCTCACGCACCTGTGTCTCAGTGTAAGTTTGTGTGGGTACCTCCAGGGCATGCCTAGATGTTCTCATGCTTTTGCACTGGTAACTCCTTGGAGATATTTTTTAATCCTAATGATTTTGTGTACCTGTTCTACACTTTGCCCATAAAGTAATTGAATGAAAGGAACAAGTCTTTTTCATAGAAAATATATTCTAGCAAATAAAGCTCCAGTAAT
This sequence comes from Platalea leucorodia, assembly GCF_965183815.1. Classification (NCBI taxonomy): domain Eukaryota; kingdom Metazoa; phylum Chordata; class Aves; order Pelecaniformes; family Threskiornithidae; genus Platalea; species Platalea leucorodia. Next base: position 134,855,054 of record NC_138823.1, on the reverse strand, counting down.
TCTGAAGAAAAATAGAAAAATCTGGCAAGAGTCAGATTTTGAAATCCTGAATTATGCTGAATAGCACTGTGCTCGGTGCTGCAAGATCTTACGAGGTTTCTTGTTACTGGATGTTGTTGGAGCCCCAACTCTGAGTATTTTATTACTTTTTAAAGTCAGCTTTTAGTCTTGTGGAGAGATGTTTGAAACTATGAAAACATAAATGTCTCAAAAATAGATATCTAATGAAAAGTTCAGGGAGGTCTATGACTCATGATTATGTGGTATGAGCAGTACTGCTTGGGCCACCAGTAATACCATTAAATCAATGCAGCTTCTTGAAGAATAAGTTGTTACCCAGTGTGAGGGAATCCATCAGACTTCAAACTCCTAGGCATTAATTTTTTCTTACAGGCAGCAAAAACAAAACGCTCTGTCTTACCAAGTTTGGCATATTTGTATTTTTTTTTTCATCGAAAGTGGGGTCTTTGTCTTGTGACCACATATACTAGGGTCAAGATTTAGAAGTAAATCGATCATTTGCGTCATTAGCTAATGCAGGTCTCAGTTCTGCGCACCAGCATAATTCACGGCCAAGATGTAGTGTTGTTACTCATACGAAATAGTAGCTTCTTGCAAAAGTCATTGTTAAAAGAGCTTGTGAAAGCAGAGGCTCTTCACCAAGTAAATGTGGCAGGATCTGATCTTAGATGCTGTGACTACATTTAACCTAATTAAGCAATCAAATCTTTATGATTATATACAAGCACTTTCGTGAGTTGTTATGCCTTGAAACAAAGTAAACTTTCAAAGTATTTCATTAGCTGATTCATATGTTTAACTACCACAAGTGTTCTAGTCATATTTATATCAGGTGTTAAAATAAAGTTACCAAAATTATTAATTTATAAAAAATTCATGAAAAATAAAACCAAACAAATTACAGCACAGTATAAACCAGGTTGAAAATAGCTATGTCTGGGATGCATTTCTCCTATGTCATGCATAGGAGTGTACATGCATAACAGATGATATAAGGTGGACAGCTGAAGGGAAGATGCAACTTATTTGGTTCTTTTCTCCCTGTCAGTAAATTGACTGGTCTCTGCTGCTTTCTCCCTCCTGTGTAGGGTGTGCATTACTAAGTAGAGATGACTAAAGACAGCAGTTCCAGTAAGTAGCAACTGTCCGTGGTTTTGACATGTGATTTTCTTCTACACTGGAACAAAACCAAAACTATTTGAAAGTTTCCAAGAAAACAACTAAGTGTGTGTTTCAAACCCTTTCGTGACAATGTTCATCTCTAGCCTCGTGGTGAGGACATCACTCTAGGAAGCAAAAAAAAAACTTATGTGAAAAGTCCCATCCCTGAATGATTGAAAACAATTTTGTGTGCCCCATTCTTACAAATCAGGGACTTGAACCTGACCTCATCACATCTGAAGTTGATGTCTTTGCTGTCAGATGATTTGGAATGTGTTTTTTTCCCCTCACTCTTAAAAGAAGTCTCCCTCTGAAAAATATCAAAGTGATGCCCATCTACAAAAAGATTATGTTTTGGTAAAAGAGTCCATTTCTTGAAAAAAGTTACAGTTCTAATCCTGCATTATTAGGCTGATGAGAGAGTGGGGGCTAATTACCTCCCTATCCAATCCAACCCTCCTACTCCTCCAATCAGGATGTTTACAGATTAAGAAAGTGTTGTTGCTAAACCTCTGTAAGTCCTTCAATTCCTGTGTTGCAGGGACTTCTCACTCCTCATGCTTTACTAATATCTGTTTCACTGCCTATGTAATGAACCCTCTATAGAAACTGATTCCCCTTGGATCTGAAAATGACAATTTATTATCTGCTCATTTACCTTATTTTGTTCTGCAAAGAAAAAGTCTTTCAAAAGGTTGCCTATCTTTTTCAATATAATTCTTGTTAGAAACTGCAAGCAAAGCCAGCAAAAGAAATGCAGAGTTTGTAGCAACTTAAAGACCCTGTGATTTCCAACTGATCAAGAGTGCAGTGATTTCGTTCTTGCTCTGTACCATCAGATGGGCCACTGCTAAGAAGTATTAGTCAAAGTGAAAACATGCAGTGCATGAGCATTCTTGAGTTAATTTTGACTTGCTCTGTGTCAAGTTCAGTCATTGGTCCCTATGTAAAAAATCACTGAGCAATCCCAGAAATTTTTGTTGTCTTTTGTGGTCTTGCAAAGCAAATTTAAGAACTTGAAAGTATTGGAAATACTTTTCTAATAGTACCAAACAGTAGAAATAATTTTCCAATATTGAAAATACTTCTCCCCCTGCCTTTGCTTTCACATTTCTCTCTTGGAGTCATAATTTGACCAGTCACCAGATTCTTCACAGCAGCCCTAACTCCTCTTTTCCTCCCACAGCCCTATCCTATGCCTCTGATCACAAAGTTGCTCCTTATCTCTTCTTCTTCTCAAACTCTTTTGCTTGGCACAAGGGCCTCATTCTTTTTCATCTTCTGATCTACCTGGGACACAAGTTTTCTCTTCCCTTATTCATCTATTTAACCTCTCATTCCCCTCACAAGAGGCTCTTGTCTCTTGTGATACAATCACGTTTCATTGAAAAGAAAAAGTGCTGTTAAGCTCTCTCTTTATCATCCTCTTTCCTTTCTCCCTCTCTGTCCCCAAGACCATTGAGTGTACAGATTGCTGTCTGTCCTCTGGTTCAGTTCTAGACCTTCTCCAAAATAGCATTTCAGCCTTCCTTTCCTCTGGAACCATTCTTAGCATAAACCCCTCCTAGCCCAAAGCTTAGAGTCTATATTTCACCCTTATTTTCCTCAGCCATTATGTCATCCACTTTTATTGACCCTGATGATCTTTGTCTTGAAAATTCATCCTTCCCTGTCTTCCATGCTTGGTAGTCCCTGGCCTCCACCCAACATTTCAAGTAGCTCCTTTAACTTGTCTTTTGGAAGAATCAGCATTTTCCTCTTTGACCTTTCTTCAGTGATTCCATGGCATTTTGCTTTTGGTCTTGGTCCCTTCTCTTACTTCTTTGTATCTGTCTAGAGGACAGTTCATTCACAATGCAAAATCAATTATTGTTTGTCAGCCAGTTACTTCTCTGTTCTAAGTATGCTTCCTCTGTGCATCATGAAAATTTATAGTAACCTTATGAGACGCTAATTGAGGAGATCTGCCTTTAGTTCAAGCTCAACCTTACCAAAATTTACCCCCAAGCCATTCCTACTGCCATTCTCAACAGGCAAAACCATCTTTCTGTCTGTCAGTCAGACAAGTTCTTGTGTTACCTTTGACCTTCTCTGTTGGAAGTCACAACCCAGCAATGTCTAAATTTTGCAAATTCTTTATGTAGCATGTCTGTGAAATACAGAATGTGAAATACCCTTCCAACCAGCTAAAGTGATTGCTAAGCTTCTGCCGTTTTGTTTATTATTGCAATGTCATTCTCAGAATGGTCCTATGAATTTCTTTTTCCAGATCATGATACTAGGTACAGGTTTTCTGCTTTTTATGGTGATAATGTTCATACTTGTAGGGTATTCTCATAAGCAGTTACAAAACTACTTCATTAGCCTCCTTGAAATCTTTTATTACATTTCTATTTTGCTACATTGCCTCCCACAAAACTGGACAGTAGTTAAATTCCTATACTGCTAAGATTACTTCTAATTTTCTAGCTTGTACTTCTCCCTGTAGTTCCCCAAGTCCCCGTAGACAGGAGCCATCTTTTTATTCCTTCTTTGCAGTGTCTTATGCAATGGGGTTTTCGTTCATGACAGTACCTCCAATGCATTTTGCTAATATAAATTTGTTTGTTATTATTAAGGATAACAGTAAGATATAAGGAGTTAAAAGGTTAATTTGGGAGATGTCATAAGTTGTTTCTCTCCCCATCATGTTGCATGAGAGGTATGCACCCCCAATACTGGTGACAGTGACTGCATGTGAGACATGGGGTCACATGAGCTGGTGCACTGACTGGGACCAAGGCTAGAACCAGGCTAGAATCAGGTCTTCTGATCTGATACAAAAAGGGGTGTCTTCCCAGGGCTTGAAAGAGGGAGATGGAGGTATTGAGTCCTCTAGCCCAGATGAAAGACATGGAGTTCTTTGTTTCTTATGCAAATTTGAATGACCAGAATTTATTTGGGACATGGTGACATAGACCTGTACTCTGGAACTCTTCTTTGTCAACTGAGACATATGGGTATGTTACTCGTAGGATTGACTCTTTCCCCAAACAGGCTTTGGAAGTGTGATCCACCCTCTGTCCACCTGTCTCAGGAGCACAGATATTGCTCAGTATCACTTCCGCAGTGTCTATGATCTCATTAAGCCCATGAGCATACATATCTTGTTGACATCTGAGGAAACATGATGATTATCAACAGAATGTCGGGCCTGTTGTACACTGTATCACTTCAAACACAATAAGGTTATTAAGGCTTAATTATATAAGAAACAGTATACATGTTTTGCAAGCTTGTAGAATGTCACTTGCAGAAGGTAAGCAAGATATAAGAGTTTCCTAGGTTTCTATTATAGTTTTATTTCCAGCAGTATTCTTTGACAAACTAAATAAATTACTGCATGTATTGGACCTCTGAGGCTTGGGGCAAAGAATGGAAAAATTATTTACAAAAGCTTGAAAATATTTAATCACTAGAGGCAGGGGGCAACTGTGTTTTAATTAGCAGTTCCTCAGGCCATTGGCTGGCTGGAGGCTTTCTCAAACAACCACACAAACGCACTGAATAGCTGTTTGCCAGCCTTAGGGTCAGGCCTGAGATGAAACAGATAAGATAATTGGCTCTAATGAAATCCAGAAGGCCTTGGCTTTCTTGTTTGAGCTTGGATTTGAAAAGTGCGTGTGGAAGTGAGGCTTAATTCAAACCAGTCCTGAACTAGACCCGTTTTTCAGTGACTTTGATATTGTTTGAAGTTCTGAAAGTGTTCGCCACACCACTAGCCTGCTGGGCTGGGCCTCCCCGGTCACCTTAATTACTGAGCTTTATTGCTGACTTTACTACACAGGAAAGGAGCCATTATATGTTCCATCAACATCAGCTCTCCTCAGATTGGAGGAAAGGGCAGGGTGAAAGGCCACTGTAGGAAGGCAGAAACTTCACTTTGAGGTAGTCAGATCATTTACCCGTGTTAAATTTCACTGTGCTATGTGTGTACATTCCTCACAACACAGAAGCCCAATTTCCATTTTTTTTAGCAAGTGATTACTTTTCAAAACATTTTGTTTGTGTGTGATTAGCAGAAGGGGACATTTATTCTTAGAGGTGGAAAGAAGGCAAATTGTAACAAACGCCTAATTAATCATCACAGGGGAAAGAAATCTAGTTAAAATCTGTAATAAAGAGAAATTGTTCTTAATGCTTCTTTGAAGTGGGAATAAGTGAGGAAACCCCTATGGTGTGTTTGCAGACCTGACACCCTACAGAACCAACTCCTTACAGCCAGCCTGATATCTTCAGGGTAACTTGTAACGTGGTCTCCAAAACCAGAAAGGCTCCTGTGAAATACTGTAAGGGCAAGCAACAGTTGAGGTATTTTAGCAATGTTAGTTGTGAGTTATTCTCTTCAGGATAATTACTGTCAGAGTTTGGTCCTAATCTCTTCAGCTGCTCCAGCTGGTGGTGCTGCTGGAAAAAAAAGAAGCTGAACTTGTGTGCATGAACAGGTTTTCAGATCTAGACACTCTATAGCAGGAAAGACGTCTCTCAGGCTTCAGGATCCAGTGTCTGGGGCCACCGAGGTCCCTGGGAAGAGTGTTGTCGGGAAACCTGGGACAGATCCTGCAAATGCTTAGATGTGTAGCTGAATATATTTACATGTTAACTCATTATTAAGTCAATCAGGCTACTAGCCTGAGTAAAGTTACACATGTGCATTTATGTTTGCAGGATTGGGCCTCCTGAGACTAATGAAAGTGTATAATATTGGCCAATTTGGGCCAGATCCCATATTACCAACACTAGCACATAATAAAAGAAATATTGATGAATATTACTTTCTAGTGGGACCAAAACTGTGAAGTTCGGATCAAGATACACAAACATTTTTTCCATGAGCTCAGGAGGAAAATTAGAAAGGACTGAAAAATCAGCTCCTTTGCTGTCTACTCTGTGAGCATTTTATTTTGTTTTTTATTTCCTTTGTGGTGTTTTTTTCATGGAGCTAATATTTTCTTAAAAGCTTGAAAAGTTTTTCTTAAAAGCTTGAAAATGTCTTGGATTCCTTCATAAAAATTAGAAATGTCACAAAGATACATTCTGCAGAGTATTCAGTCCTTTCCTTAAGGCAACACTGTTTCACAAAGAAGGCTTCTGTAATTCGAGATAGTTCCACCTTATGTTATTTTATAAATAATACATATGCTATAATGCAAATTTTATGTATGTATAGCTGAAGATTTTTTAACACAAAGGACTCCTACTTAAGAAGCCTGAAGGCTTCTTGTTTTTCTTCCCTTTCATATGGCCTGTCATTTTAACATGTTTTATGTTAGTAGAATGGCAAATTGGTTATACGCTTTAAAGAGAAGCAGCAGGTTTTAATATTTTTATCAACATTTTGTGAAATTTTAACCTGTTAAACTCATAGCCAGCATCACAGGGAGCTGGTTATATCTTGATGTGTATTTTATTAACTAATGAATCTCTCTCTGAGCTGAGAAAATATCTTTTGAAATCATAATAATTCATTACAATTATCAGAAAACAATGATTTCCCTTTAATACAAAAGGTTGTTTTGTGAGAAAATAGCAGTGTAGGTGTCATAGCGTGAGAGTGTGAGTGTTCCTATAAGCAATATTTCCAGATGGGCAGATGTTCTGCTCTTTATTAAACAGAAGATTTTGTTTGCTGTCATTTTTTATAACTAAATAACAAGACACAAACTTCCTTTCTGATACCGTGCTTCCTAAGAGGTAAGTTTGGGCTATCAATGTTGTAAATCACAATCCTTGTCTAACTATGCTTTCAGCTACATTCACATTTTCTAGAGGGTAATGTGATTTAGAGGAGCATATATGATGATACAATAATATAATAGTATATTGGAAAGGATTTATTGACTAGGAGAAGTGAGATTATATAATCTATTAGTGATTTAATTCATACCTTGCACATATGCCTGGTGATCTCTTCAATAGAAGGAATAGGATTATAAAATCTACTGGTGATTTATTTTGACCTTTGCACATCTGTCTACAAACTTTATAAAGTTAAGCTTAGGTGGGTGGTGTAAGTCAAGCAGGGGATAGTGACTGAGGAAGCATTTTATTGTAGGAAAAAATTCCCTGGATGCTTAAACCACTTATTTCCAAGGCTTCTAACAATGCTTTTAAGGTAGTACAATGCTTATTACTAAAAAGGGTCTTTTTTTATGTGGGGAGCTGAGGGTTACACAGTTTCGTAATTTCCACCTTACTTACAACTGCTTGTAAATCTGCAATTTAATAAAAAGAAGTCTAACAAAAATATCCGTAAAGTAGCCTTTATCTGGTGCAATGGTGTTGTGTATTTTCAAAACACTATAGAGACCACACAGCAAATCATGGGCTGAGCCAAGAATAGATGTTGGGCTTCATTACTTTGACGAATTCTGTGAAATTCCTGCATCGTTAAAATGACAGATCTAAAAAAATGACCATTAGATGTCATCTTTCTATGTATCCGTCTGCTCTCCTGTTAAAATTCTCAGTAGAAAATCCATCTGCTCTCCTGTTAAAATTTGAAGGTAGATTTTGATTCTGCTTTTCATTATTCTTCCTTTGTATCATTTTAGAATGTGTAAAGAAGAGGTAAATTGAACCACCTGGGTTCAGTAAGTCACTTTTAGATGCAGTGACCACTACATATGCTTTGGCAGCACTACATTCTGTTGTTCATTACATGGTTTTTTACACTCTTTGATAACAAGAGGGTAACTGGAAGATAAATGCCATAAAGAATATTTAATTGGATGCTGGATACTTTACCTGTTTATATAGATTGTTTTCAGGCATCCTTTACCCTGGTAAAGAATAGCGAAAGAGTTAATAAGGACATTACCTACCTAAGGTATAGACATGTGGCTTTTTGGCTGTGACTTTTCATTGCTGTACTCAGCAACAACAGTGGGAATAATTCACTGCAGAGAACTTTCACAGAGGATGCCATAGGTACGTAATTCTTTTGACTGAGGAATTCAACTGGGATACATTTCTCATATCGTGGCATATGCTATATTCTTATAGATTACTTTTGTGTGATGTGGGAGATCAAAGGATTGTACTTTTGTTTCCGTGACTACAATAAACTTGAAAAGAATAAAAGGAAATAATGGTGGATAACATATAAAACAAATGGCAGCTACTATGATTTGGAGAAAAGAACAATTAGAGAAAAAATAAGGATAGCATGCTTCTTTATTGTTCTTGGTTGTAGTGTGAAGTCTTGCACCTGCTTGTTAACAAGGTCAGATTTAGGATTAAGAAAAAACAGGGAGTGCTTTTAGTTGCATATTTTCTCCTAATAGCTCTGTTTCCTTAATTTAATTCATATGTACAGTATTCCAAAATAACTACATTGATTGATAGTGCTGTAATAAAACACAGGAAAATACACACAAATTCTGTGCTTCTTTAAAAATTTAAAAGACTTCCCGTTGTATTCTATTTATTATTGTGCTTAAAACATTTTTAGCACGTTTAGTGAAATTCTATTCTAACTGTAACATGAAGCATTACTTTGAATTTACAGTCAATCCTATCTTAGATGTCTTAAAAAATGGACTAATAATTCACACATTTTAAGTTAAAAAACAAGTACTTTTTTATTTAATGGAAGCTATTGTGTAACTGCAGTTCCATACTATTTGTGGCATATTAGGTTGTGTAAGGATTGTGGAATTAACAAAGTGCTAAGTCCTATACTGCTTATGAATACTGTTATTCTTAGTAAAATCCAGATAGTTATTGTTATAACTGTATTATTTTTGCATTGAAAAAGCAGCAATGTGCAAGCTATTGAGAGGGAACAGAAGGTTCAGCCTGCTGTGTAGAAACAATTTGTATTAGTACCCTAAAGGAAAATGTGGAAAGCAGCCATACGTTTTCAGATCTTAGTTGAAAAATTTGATTATACAGATGTGATTCACTTCCTTATGTCCTTTATGCTTTGAACGTGAAGAGAGATTACTTTATATTTGGAGAAAAAAGCTTGAGTTCATCTACCATCTATCGAGGAGACCTTCTCTGCCCCAGTACCTTAAGATTGGATGGACAATAGAGTTAATGGAAGGCTTCCTAGAATGGTTTCTGTACTGGAGCTTTTAGCTTGATTTACTCAATAATATTGAAGAAGTTGTGATTTTTGGCTTCTTATTTCACACTAGGTTATGGTTAAAAACTAGCATATAAACAGAGGCAAATTCAGGGTCAAATTCAGAAATCCAGCTATGTCCCTGCAATGTAGGTGTCTGCATGTAAGCAAGGTGCCCCAGTTCCCATTGTGGAGCTCTGGGTGCCAGAGTCAGCCGAATTGAGAGCTGTGTGACTCACCCTTAAACAGGGATATACATTCATTGTTTGAATAACTTTTTAGACTTCACTGCCTGTACCAACTAGGACCTTGATTCAGTTCTCAAAAACATACAAGTCCAGTGCCGCATGAGATGCACTGGAGGAGTCGAGGTTTACTGCTGTGGCTGACAGCTATAGCACAGGATCTCTGGGAGATTGTGCCTTTTTGGAGAATCAGCAGGTTGCCAGGATGGGTCCCACTGCATCCCAAAAGCCGCTGGCTATCTTCACATAGGTAACTGAACTGAATCCTCTGTCTCCATGAAATATAATGAGAGTTTAGACCCTCAGCTATAGACTCCTACAGTATACGGTTAGGTGTCTGCGTCTGGATTTGGATGCCATTCCTCGTTAAATTCCTCTTTATTCTAGGTAATGGTTATTTATGTACTTCTGGGAAAATTCAGTTAACCATGATTTCACCCATATATTGTTAGGGATATTGTTCTAAGCCAGTGTCTCAGCATATGCCTATACTTCTATACCTGCAAAAAAAGTGTAGATATGTTCAATCCAGCTTTAAGCTACCTGTGAAATTCCTGAAGAAGTAATTCTCATGAACCACCCATGCTAATTGGTTTTGTCTTTACTGCACAATGTCAAAATGTAAACACACCCACTAGTAGTTTATGTCTGTCTCCAAGCTAATCTTTCAGGCTGGAAGAACCTTTAAAGGGGCTAATATACTGCGCTGAGGTAAATTACCTTTTCTTAGCAATATGAAATAGCCTATACAAAACCAAGTCCCTCTGGCAAAAGTTTTTCAATATCCACGCTGACTCATTTTAAAGCTAGCACAGACATCTTTGCATATTGCTGCAGTGTGCAGTGTAGTCATATCCCTAGGCAAGGTACACACTTCAGTTTATTGATGAAGTAAGTGGGAGGTTTGCCACTTCGGTTGTGCACTTTTGTTATATCCTTGTACTGGACCTTCTGTAGCCAATATTGTTGGCTGCACTTAGACCAAAATACATGAGAACAATAACCTGGGATGAGGTTGTGCTTTAGTCAGGTTGTATTGTATACTCCTGAAGGGACTACCTCTCAACAGTGACCCTTTCCAGAAATTTAGAACTGATAATATTTATGAGAGTTCAGAGCAGTTGAAACATTGGCTAGAGATCTTTTAAATGGCTAAATTTCAACACATTCCCTAAGGAGCTGAGACGGAGATCATTTAAGACCTGTCAGAGGAAGATCATGCCTTAATTGTACTTCATTGTACTATGAAAAATGAGACCTCTCCACTAGATTTAAGAGCCTGTGGTATTGTGATCTGTGTGAAATTTTAGGGGAACTCATCTGGGATCTTACAGTGTGTATGAAATAAGCTTGTGTCACTAACAAAGGTAGAAATAGTCACATAAATGTGATGGTTTCTGTAATTGATCTTTTCTAAAAGTATCTCCAACTTGACAGGGAGCATCTTTTCAGTGTGATTTATTCTGTAACACAGTACACTCCAGTGGCTGCCTTCCAAAAATGCTGTCTTGAATATCTGCTTATAAATAGAGCAGCTCCAAATCACTCAGGTTCATGACTCCAGCATTTCATTGAAAGATAAATACTGCTTTGGCTGTGGCACAGATGCCAGCTTTCAGAATAGAGCCTCTCCAAAAGCGTGAAGGACTGGTTACCTCTTTCAGTAGCAACCCTTACTCTGACAGGGCTCCACATTAGCACCCCAACTTCAAAAATTTTCGTAGTCTTTAAAAAAGAGTATGATATGGCATGGAGAGTGGAATGACATAGAATAACACTGCTACTTTTATTTGATAAAATCCGAATCCGCCAACTTCTTCTGTCACTTGCCTTTTTGCCATGCAGTGGAGAACAGTGCTGTCAACAGAGGGATGATCCTTTCTCCAGTCTCTGTTTCAAACCTTTCAAAGTTTTCACAATCACAGAAAAGAGGTAGGGACTCTGTAATTAAGGCAACATGCAAGCTACCTCTCTAAACCTCATTTGTAACCTCTGGAAAGTTGTAGAAGTCTCTGGAGTTTCTAGAAGTTTCCCCCACAGCAGGGCACTTATTTATAGTCATTTTCCTCCTCTACTGACACTGGGAAGAGCAAGAACCTTATTATTTGTCCCTCCTTGGGGGACTGCTTGAAAGTATTCCCTTGGACAGCATTAGGAAAAGGGCATGGTTTGAGGAATGAAAGATTTGACTGATACGGATCTCTGCTGGCACAAGGGCAGAGGTGGTAAGTACCAGAAGATAAATAGGGCTTTCCTACTTCAGGGGTGTTTACTTGGAGGAGGTGCCTTTTACTGTAAATGGGAGCTGTCCCAAGGAAATGGGACACATAGCACAGCTGGACTTCACTGAAGCTGGTAGTTCAGTCAAGTGTCCAGCCAGCATCCCCAAGCCTGAGACATGGAAATGCGTAGGTAATTCTGTGCATTATGCACCGATGCACCCTTGAAATGATGGACCTGATGCTGAGGTGATGACCTTGTCTAAGTCCCTTTGGCATTGCATCTCTGGACTTCTGTCACAAGGGACCTCACTGGAGAGATCACAAGGTAAAGTGCACAAATGCGAGAAACTAGTGAAGGCCCCGGGAGTGAGGCAATATGCACGCTTCTGGAAGGTCAGTACTTTACTGCACAGTTTTGAACATTTATGAAGAGTTGTTCTTTATTAAGAAAGAAAAAAAATAGTTTCAAGCTGGAAGTTTCTGACTGAATTAACTTTAAGGATTAATGATTACCCCTAATCATCAATGGCTAGATTATGGCTTTAGACCAGAGAGTTGTGACATCCATGGTGTCACGAAGGTAGTAGTAGAGCATTAAGGCTGCCATGTTAGGCCATTTTCAGTGACAGAATAATGTATACATTTGGGTCCTGATCCTAAAAGGTTTTAAATGCCTGTCTGTCTGTTGTTTTTTTTTTTAATTTGAGATACTCGAATTTGTGCTTGTATCACGGCATAGTTATTAAATTTATTGTACTAACATTAAAATGAACACATTCCTGAATGTTCTTCAACAGATACTGTAACATGCAACAATAAATTATTTACAGCTTCCTTTCAGAAATTAGTAAAGTACATACCATGATATTGTGCTAACCTGTGTGCAGGTAGGACACTAGGGAATTATACTTTTTTATGAAAAGCACAAATGGGTCCTGTAGAAATTAATGCTTCCAGGAATAAGAACAGAATGTACCTTAGATGACATTCAAAAAAATAACATGTTTAGGTCAGTGAAGACATCCAGGACTGTCTTAAAAAATAAAAAAAAAGAAGTTAAAGTTTGCAGGTCAAAAAAGAATTTAAAATGGTCAGCATGTCTCAGAATGGAGCTCTCAGGTCTCATGCATTCTCCACCTCTGTGAGATAATTGGGAAGTAAAGGGAAAAACAGAGGGCTGGACTAATAGTAATGAGCAAGCAGATGAGAGAAAACAGAGTAGAAAGAGAATGTAGATGAGACAGAGTAGGGGAAAAGATGAGAGAAAACAGATGGAAGCCAAAAAGCCAATGAAGTGAGAGAGACAAGACTATAATGATTTACACAAGACGTTGTGGAACAAGTCTGGATAAAATAAAAAAAAAGAAACTTATACCCTCAGTCCAACTTCAGAATAAAACAAATCTTTAGCAGGATTTTAAAAATGTTAAGGCAAAACTTTGTGAATCATTTCATCCTGGAATTAGAAACAGAGATTCTATAACAGGATATTCTGATAGTATTGGTGACCTTGCATAGATAAGATTGAAATAAACATCAAAACATTTACATGTTTATATGAACAAAACTTCAAACCCCTTGAGGTCTATTCTTTGCTAATACATACTTCCTTCTAAAGCTGTACAGAGCCTAAAATTGAATGCATGGATAACAAGATAAATAAAACCCATGTTTTTTTACGTATGTCCTAGGACACTATTTTTTCTCACATTAGCCTGGTCTAATAATAATCTTCATTCCTTTAATAAATCACTATAATCGCAATCCTAATAATAAGTCACTATTTACATTTGTATGGGATTGTGAATTAAAAAAATTCTAATTGAATTTTTTAATTTATGGAAGAAGAATGTAGGAATTGTTAAAAAGAGCACAAGTCTGAAGGAACTGTGTATCAGAATTTGGCTTCACTTGCAATTAGAAATAGAGCCAAATTGGAAGATGCATGTGTACCCTGTAGCTGTTGAAACAACATATGCCTTTTTCGATTTGAAATGCTTTTTATCTGTACAGTATCTGCATAAATTATAGAAATATTTAGTATTCTAGAACTTCAGCAGCTTCTTTAAGCTATTCTTGAGCTGTATTCACCAATAGTTAGCAATCCTGTTAAAAAGAGTTCTTCTTAGATTACAAGCTAGAGTACTTCTCATTTGTTGGTTTAGTCACTGATTTTTATTTATTTATTTATTTTTTTTTTTCCCATGATCAGGCCAGCGTTCTCCTTTGGTGATTCAATGGAATTTAAAAAGAATGGAGTAGAGCCAGAGGGAAGATGAAAATATCAGCCTTGGCAGGATCAGCTTATTTTTAAGTACTCTTTGCTCTTTGATACTCCTCATCTTTGTCATTGCTTTTTTGGTGAAGAAAGCAGTGCAATGAGGTGGTGGGAAAGCTGGCTTGCTTTGTGTCATAGCAAGCAAGATTTTACCCGTTCTCGTTCCACAGTCAAGTCTCTTCAAAGATAAATATTTCCTTCCTGACTGTGGGTTTCCACTTGGATTGGCAGGTTGCCAGGATTCCCAGGGTCATAGCACCAATTGCTGTTTGAGATTGGAATTAAATTTCAAGATTTACAATTAAAAGCTCAGATTTTTACTAGAATTCAAAGTATAAAATAAAATAAAATAATTTGTTAGCTATTTAAAGGCTATGACATGAAATTTAAAATCATATTTGTGCTACTGCAATGTCTTTTTAAAGCTATACCGTGTAAATAATATTTACAAATCTTTTATTTGGCACTAGATAAGAAAATTCATTGCAAACTGCTTGATTAGCAATGTCTGTCAAGTGTGCAGAGCTGGATAAAAAAAGACATGAATTGCCCAGTGAGTGAGAAGCAAAAAATCAGATTTTAGATATTATTTGATTAATGTTATGAATTCACAAAAGTCAGAAAGTGTTGAAATTAGGACTGCAAAATCAAAATCAACTTATCTATACAGCCCTTCTGTAGTTTTCCTTAACATTATACTAACTTAGGGTTCTGTTTTTTCTTCCAAAGACTGAACTATCTTACAGGAAAACAATACAAAGATTACAGATTTTAATAAGTAATTTTTTCCTTAGCTGTTCATGCTGAAAGGCTGACAAATTCTTTTTGCATAGGTGCCAAGAGTCTTCTAACCTTTCTTGAAGGGGTCACAACTTAAAAATCTATTGGATCACCTCCCATGTATTAGCAATGATAAAAACTTCCTCCTATTCACTGTAATTGCACAATCCCTATGACAGGTTTGGCAATTTTATGTTGGAAGAGTAATTTTAACGAAGAGTAGATGGGAATAGTGTGCCAAATTTCTCAGCTGGTGTAAAATTCCTTGTTTTTAAATATAGGTTGGCAACTGGAATCGAAGAACTCACAGCAAAAGGATCTTTGCAGAGTTTTTGGGACTGTTGGTAATGCAAAGACAGCATGAAAAGTGCTGCTTTTGAACTAGTCCTTTGCACAGTTTACAAGCTCTGTTGGCGATTTTAAATAAGGAATTTAAAATGACAAAAGGATTTCATAAATAAATGGTAACTTACTTGCAGTAAGCAGACTAAAGCTGATTAAAGTCAAATCCTTAGGAGAGAAATTATTATGAACTCCTGAAGGGGCCTGTGAAATACTTGGAAAATGAATGTTTTATCAAATATATTTTGGCTTCAGTAAAAGTTCAAGTTTTTGGACAGAGTGAAGAATTTGAATTACATGATACCTAGATACTGTGTCATCCAGATATTAAATCTGGAAGAACAACTATTTATTTTTTTTTAATGAAGTAAATTTGAATGTGCATTTGACTTACATTTATTATAATGTTTTCTGAAACTTCACAATTATTTTACTGATGTATCCAATCTAAGTTATCATATTATTTTGACTGTCACTCTGAGAGATAAGTGCAACAAAAATAAAGCTAGAAGTGGAAATCATGCTTAGCGATGTTTTTGTTGCTAGTTTCAACATTATAAATTGAGATAGACATTGAAAAAAGAACTATGTGATTCAGTTCATTCTTACATTTTCTTGAAATTATAATCAATCTCAGTTTCCAAGGCAACTGACTACATGAGGATGGACCAGCCAATAATGGGAAACAGCTTTCTCTTTTATTACTGTAACATA
Organism: Platalea leucorodia; assembly: GCF_965183815.1. NCBI lineage: Eukaryota > Metazoa > Chordata > Aves > Pelecaniformes > Threskiornithidae > Platalea > Platalea leucorodia. The sequence continues at coordinate 134,839,181 of NC_138823.1, read as the reverse complement.
TGGTAGAAAAAGTCTTTTTTGTTTCATGCTGTTGAGGAGACTGTCTAATTTATCACTCCAAATAGGATCCAAAAATGATTAGAAGAGGTGTGAGCATTTCAGTTTTGTAACAGGAATGCAGAGACGTAAGTTCATGGGGGAAAGGCAAATTCAGAAACATCAAAATGTAATTTTTAGATGCTCTTCAGTTAAATCCCAAACTTCACCTTGATTTTTCCTCTGACCTTCTTCAGGGGTCCTGGCAACATGAAGAGTTGGTGCAAGTGATTGTACTGGCAAATGGATTAGCATTGTATCAGTATGACTCTCTTGGGGTGAGTGGAATTGCCTTTCTGCTGTAAAATGCCTGGCACAAATAAAAGGCTTCTTCCATGTACACCACTGAAAGAGTTATGATTGATCTAGGACCACAAGACTTTCTATGTTTCTTTTGCAGACATCACATAAAATCTATTAGGAGAAATGTTGGCTACATGAAGTCAATGGAAGCTTAAGCAAAATATTAAATCACGTCGCAGTATATCCTCATTTTCATGTTTTGTTTCTCGGGCTGAGATTTCAAGTCTTTTGCTGTTCACTATTCCTTCCTTGTTAAAAAAAAAAGCTTTGAAATACTTATGCAGGAGTCATGTTATTCCTGAATTCTGTGGTGTTGTCTTCAATCCTTATTTTTCAGAGCTCTTTGTTTTAACTTTTTTTCTTCTCCTTCCAGATGTGCTTAAGAAATACTTTTTGTTTCCCTCATTGTGTCTGTGAATGGGAATATGTATCCATTTTTTTATTATTTCAGTTTCTCTGAAGCTGATACAATATCTCCTGACCATCTTGGCTTTTGTTTCAGATACTGTGTTAGTGTATATTCCTTTGCTACTTTCGTATTTTATTAAAATTCCTATTTGTTACATTGATTCCTTAATATATAAAGTTCTTTCCTATGTCAAAATGCTTCCCTTTGAATTTCAGGTATAAAACCCTATTTTTTTCATACTACTGAAATCAGAAACAAAATTCCCATTGTCCTCGACATGTCATATGTGGCTTCATATTTCCCTAAGCCTTAGTTCCCTCACATCCTTTCGTTGACTTCACCCTTTAAGTTATAGGTGTAACTCTCTTGCAGGAGCATGTTTCATATTTTAAAACATTAGCCTACCTGATGTTACTCCCTAAACAAGTCTGGTACTTTTCTTTGTGAGTTGAGTCCTTCTAGTCATGTTCAATTCAGTTAATTTTTAGGCGCTGACATCCAATTTTCTCTGTCTTTGGAGTCTATCATGTTTCCTCTATTTTGCTGAGCAAAATGAGTGCAAGGGAAGAGAGGGGATAGGATAATAAAGAAAGGACAGGATTCCTCCAAACTACCCAGAGCCAACACCAGATCACATTGCTAACCAAACAGTAGCTGAAACTGCACGAGAAAAAGTTATAGTTTCTAACACTATGTGGTACCTAAGGATTAGTCCTTTTTTTGTGAGCATTCCCCCTGCTCCCACAAATACCTTCTCTCTTTCTGAGAATTTTGCGGGGGGGGTGGGAAGGGCAGGGATTGAAAAGTGCTTTTCTGAGTTACCTTACATTATCTATAAATATTTCCTCTAAACCCCCACTAAAATTATATCAGTATGGGTTCCAGTAAGTGGCATTCAATTTAGGTAAAGTGAGAAGACGCGATGTTTCTGTACTGTATAAAACCTTGTTATATGAGGGATGCTGTATTTTTGGCTATCAGAATGAAGCCCAGCTGGTCTGTTTAAATACATGCTAGAGTCATGGGATGGTCTAAAGTGGCCCCAATTCCAATGACAAAGTTCTGCCAAGCACGAAACAAGCAAATAGGCCTGTATTTACTAGTACAGAAGCGTTGCATACTGTTTCTGCCTGTAGCATCAATATCTTCCTGCTTGAGATCAGAGACACTTCCTGTTGGTTAATTTGGTTTGGGTGTAAGGAAATGTCCATATGTTCCTTTTCTACCAGGGTTTCTTGTTCCTCAGCAAAAAACAAGAGGAAGTGACCTATGTCTGTATCTTCTCTTTGAAAGAATATCTTGTAAGAGCTGAAAAATAAGATTAGCCATATGAGCAATTTTCTCAATAGCATTACTTCAAAGGAATAGTGACAACATAGTATATAATAAAATAATAGTGGCTATCCAGAAACTTGTGAAATTTCTATTTAATGAAATAGAAATGATAGAAAACCATACACACAGAAAATACCTTTAAAAGTAGTTATGAGTATATGGAAGGAAAACAAAGCAAGAAAGCACTTGCAAGAGAGAATATGCAGATACCTCTGAGAAAAAAATGAAGACAACTTCATGTACTTTGTATTCACAACCATGTCGATGAATACAGCAAATGGCTGTGACCTTGATGAATAATTTGATTTCTAGAAAATGTTTGTTTTCTTTTCATGTAAAAGGAAAGAAAAAAATTCCCCTTTTGGGCAAAATGCACTTTTCAGAAATTTAGCAAATTTTGTGGCAAAAGTATTTTTTCCAAGGGATTTTTTATCTTTTATTCACTCAACCTATTGCTCCCGTGAAAAATGCAACCCCTCCAATTCATCTCCCCAGGCAATTTTTAATAAGATTTACCCTCCCTTCTTCCCCACATCTCACTTTTGCAAGAATTGAAAACTACTTTAAACTTCTCTAGTAATCACTTTAGTGGTGACATAAGCAGATTGTTAACATTGCAAACTGAGCTATTGTACAATCAATAGTGGTAAATTTTGGGTAGCGTGTTTTCCTCATTCCTGCTGTTTGTCAAATTTTATGCTATATGCCCAAACTGAAAGCTTTTCTAAAGTTTTTTCATAAAGGAGGAGGGTAGATTTTGGATCTAGAGACAAACTTCATACTCCAGAGCCCTCTTCTCTCTTTAATTTATTCAGAACACCACCATTTCCTTATTTTCCCCAATTCCATGATTCCTGTGGAGTGTAAGTAAAATAGGTACTATGCTCTCCTTTCTCTTCTACTGTTCTTAGATTGCTAAGTTATTTTAAAAGTGTCAAGTACTCTAAAAATACACTGAAAGGTAGAATATACTCAAAATAATATGCTTTTTCATAGACGTAGGAAATTCCTCAGAGAGGATACCATGCTATCATTCATTTTGTGAACTCTATAAATACAACATATTGTGGCAAGTTTTTACCTTTGTATTTAACTATTTCTGATATTATAACACTTTTGTGTTCTTAGCAGCAATCTTATTACTATTAATAAGATTTACTGGGAGCAGTGAACTGTTTTAGTAGTGTTATTAATTTATTATGTTAACATTTTAGGCCAAGGCCATTGACTTTTATGATAAAGTACTGTTGAAAGAAATTACTTAGTAGAAAGGCAAAACTGATATTTTGTTATAGAAAATACTGTAGTGTACTCGGGCTTGATAGAAATATAATATGTTTTCTAAGCAGCCATGCAAATTTTAAAACAGAAAACTTAAAATACCCTCGAATGTGATTATTATATTTATTGCAGAAAAGCTTCTAAAGGTTTACTTTTTTTTTTTTATATATATACAATAAAGTAATAACAAGAAATGGGCACTGAACTGATTCTTCTGATAGGAACATCTTACACCATGAAAGCTAAATGCTATCTTAAATAATTGAGGGTAAAATTTGGCAGTGTATATGCATGTGTCAGTACCATTTCCCATACATGTTAGAATGGCTTTGATAGAAAAATAATTGACTTTAAATGGTGGGATTCCATATTTATTGCATTTTACTTTCTCAGTGTTGGTGATACTATTTTAAGTCATGCTGTGTTTTATTTTAAGCACCATCTTTGCAAATTAAACCTCTATTTCCTCCTTCTCATATATCATCTTCAGTTTTATAGCTCTTGGAAGCCACATCAGTCCTTTAGCTACCAGCTGGAACTTAGTAAATAAGTTTTATTTATGTTGCACAAGATGGCATGGTACCAACCAGCTTTATTTGAGATCTGAGAAATAAATAAAAGGTAAAAAGGTAGTAAATTTTTCTTTCATCATGCCAGTGCTTCCACAAATAAGACTCTAAAAAGACAGAGCAACATTTAATAGAAAATGCATATTTTTTTACTCCATCACTTTTCAGGGTAAAAGTGTTCTGTAAGGAGGTATTCTGCTATTGCATGTGCTAGCTTGGCCTATATTTTGATAGAAGGCTTTATATTTGCATAGTGGATAGCTGCAAGTCTTTGATCCTTCCAAGTTAACCTCTTCTTTCAACATATAACCACTTGAGAGACACTTAGACCCATAGCCTTTGAGCAAGCTTACTTACCACAATTTTTAGCCAATCCCTTTACCTAATACCACTGAACTTTGAATTTTACTCAGTTCTGAATATGGATGAGAATGTGCATTGTACGTGTGTATATGCATTTGCCCATGTTTCTAGAAGTTGGATAATTTTATTTGACTATGCTATTAATTTTAAGCGAATTCTGAAAGCCCCAAAGTAATATTTTTCTCATAATTTTCCTGTTTGTTAACTTTTTCTTATTTTGGTTCTTTTTGTACTAGTTCAGAGACTCTGACTGAGGCATACTGTAGATCAAATGTAGAAGAGTCCTTATAATTACATTGAAACCACCTTTCTAAATAATAATAAAAATTGAAGGATCAGCAGATATTATAGTCAATATTTCTTATGCTTTTTGAGTGCTTAAGATGTTGCAATTCCAGCTGTAACAGAATTCAGGAAACTTGCATGCAGGATGCCAAAATAATTATTCATTTAAAAAGGAACCCACAAATAATAGCCTTAGGCTCTGAAAATGTCTTCAAAAGCCAAAAAAAAAAAAAAGCAAAACTGTTGGTGCTTCTGAAACTTTTCATTCAGTGGCACTTAGATACTCCTACAATTATAACGTTTGAAATTACTAACTTGGGTGAATCCATGGAAGACCTTGACCCTTTAAACACTTTGGCATGTGCTTAAATTTAATACCATGTGTAAACCCCAGTGAAATGACCATGATTTACAGTAGAGACGATTTTGTGTTGATGTGGTACCTTTTGCCCCTTGAAGAATAAAAGAAAAATATATTTTGTATCTCCAGAAAGCAAATAAGGTAACCATAAGATAAAAGTAAGGACAAGAATATTGACTGTGTTTATAAAAAATAGAGCAGAAATAAAATTATTAAAAAGATATAAAATGAAAACCTATAAAGATAAAAGAAAAGAAATAAAAATAGAGGCTTTAAAGATAAAACTTATATAAAAGATGTAACTTAGAAACTAATACAGATAAAATCTGCAGAATTTAGGCATACCTTGGAGGGTAAGTCCAGGACAAAGCTGATGGTCAGATGACAGTCAGCAAGGAGGTTTGGGGGAAAGTTCTCAGGTTTGGCCTTGTTGAACTTGGGCTGACAGTAGAACTGGCATAAAGAAATGTCATGAATGTAAATCAAAATTTTAGTGAGAGACACTAGTATAAACTCAATTAACAAGGAGAGAAAAAAAATATCCAACAGTTGTACAGAAATGCTATTTAGCTTTCTGTGAGGATAGACATTACCTGATATTGTGTTACATTAAAACATATGTGCAAACAACACATAAAAATAATAGATACCATAAGTTGCACGTACCTATCGGGGCAATCTTTTAAATGCTTTCTGATCTATTCATATCAGGGTGCATTCAACTTGTGTAATTTTAAGGTAGGATAACATAGTGATTGTTTGGAACAATAATTTATTTGCAGGATGTGAAACTGAGAAACTGTAGGTAGACCTACATTCTTTCAAACAAGAGACTGGGTCTCCATTTGGTGGCAAAACCCCCACTTGAATAGCACTAATGCATTGTATATGTACTTCTTGCAAAATACAGGTCTGGTATAACTGAATAACTAACAGTGCTTTTATAGTGTTCTCTACTAGTTGAAGTAGTGGACTTAGAGTCTTCTGCATTTCTTTTCAAGGTTTTTCCAGGGACAACTAAGTAATTTATTCAAGTCTTTCACCAGCTTTTAGTTTTAGCTGATTCATCTGTGAAGTGGGTACAAGAAATGCTTGCTTTAGAGGACTATGCAATCAGAAACAGCTATACTGATTTATACCAGCTGAAGATATGATCCTTTCCATTTATTAATGTTCTGAAAGTACTTTGAGATCACTGGATGAAAACACTGGAGGATTTTAGGGAAAGAGCAGATAATTTATGTTACTAAGCCATTCCAATCTGCAGTTTTAGAACAGTGTGGATTTTTTTTTCTCAGTTACATAAATTACTGTCCTGGGCTGGTATTCCTGCTTGTTTCCTTTTCAAATTACCAACACAGCAAAAGAATTGTAGCTATTTGCATCAGCTTAACTTTCTTTGGAGAATTCCAGCTCTGTGTGATGGTACTTGCAGAGTCATTTCTGGGTTGGGTACTTCTCTGCAATCTCTTCTGGGAGAAAAAATGTTTGGGAGCATCCTAACCATGTGCTTTAAATGTACTGAAATAGAATGGAAGAATAAAAGGAACGGAGTCCCTTGGTAGAATCTCTTTAATGTCTTGCATCTGATGTTCAGATTGGTGGGGAGGGGAGGATCACATGCCTGATGTTTTCTGTAGGACTACACCCAACTGGAAGCCATCCCTTGGCTTCTCTGCAGACAGCAGTATACCCAAATGGAACATATTAATTCCTTGGGGAAATCTCCTTGGTGAGACAAAAAAGAATCTTTTCAGCTTCCCAGACACATGCTCTGTTCCCAGTACCATCAGACTTCAAGGGAGATCTGCACTACCTTGGGCTGGAGGACACAGTTTCATTGTAACTGCAAGGTTTAGCATAGATAAATAACTCCTGTGATCCAGCTGCTCCAGCTTTCAGGCTTTGACATGTTTATTAATGAAAATGTGAGTGAAAAGAAAGAAACAGTCAGCCAGGCAAGATGCCCCTGGAACTCTGCTGTCATCATTAGGTGAATATGGTGTACCAAATATTTATGCTTCTATACGATTCAGGATCACAGAAAATAAATATCTTTTATGTATTTTATTTTCTTTGGAGAAAGGAGTAGAGGAGAGTGTGAGTCATAGTGGAAGAATAAAATTCACTTCTCTTCTGACAAAAACTACTCATTTTGTTGGAGAAGAATCGCGGCATGAAATTCTGTTTGCTGATAACCCCTGCAGCCCAGCTGGCTTCAAGCAGGAAGCTGATGACCTGCCGGTCCCCAGGCCGTACTTGTCTGGTGACCTATGGTCAGAAGCCAAATCATATTTCTTACTCTTGCTGCAGGTAAGATAATAATTGTTCTTACCTAGGTCTGAGTGCAGGCTGCCTATGCATCCTTGCAAAGGATTTCTGATGAGCAGAGTTTTGACCCTTTGCACCGTAACAAATCCTGCCAGCTGCAGCCTGACTTCTAAGCATAGGGTTGGTCTGAGGAATTTGGGAAGGTTAACATGAATATCTGTTAGTGTATGACCAACGCTAGTTGTATGCTTTAAAAAAAAAAAGCATATTTTCTATTATGATCTGATTCAGAGGATTCTGTTCTTAAGCAATTGAGAAGGGAAGTGCTATGGTTATGGAGCTCCTGAGGAGGCGGTTGATGGATGATTTCTCTTTCTTCCACCTTGCTGTGCACTCCAGAGTGTAGATGAGATGGAAAAGGAGCAAGATACAGGGTCTGATGATTCTCCACTCCCAAGAGACAGTGAAGGGTCAGGAGCCGTCCCTGCCTGGCCAACTGTTCTCACCCTCCTGAGGCAGGAGAAGCCTGTTTAACCAGGAGAAATGAGCTTCAGGTTGCTCAAATAAAAAAAGGGATGGAATCTAGTGCTTTGTGTAGGCTTTCTTTACAGCTGCCAACCTCAAAACATTTTTCTAAAGACAGTTATTCAGGGATAATGAAGGCGCTGAAAGCCTGAGAGGTGGCAAATGCCAAAAGGTTGTATGTATGTCCTGGTGAAATTTAGTGCATATTTAAAAATGTATGTATATGATTCCTTATAGCACTTCATAAGATGAGAAAGTATCTGTCACTTTTGTGAAGGAATTCACACGTGTGTTTTGTGCTACAAAGGAGTTCCTGCCAAGGCAAGACAAAGGTTAGAAAGGTCCTACCTATACAAAGTCCAAAACAAAATGCTATGATGTTTTCCAGACTTTAAGCCACTCCTCTCTGAGCAGAGATCTCATAGTAGTTATTCAAAAGAGGAGCAACCTTAAATGCCTGTTGGTTAATGTAGAGGAAGATTGGATCAGAGATTTAGGAACTAGATGTCTATATGGTCCTCTCTGCAATTGAGAAACTTGTGGCTGTCATCTTTTTTGAAAGACAAAATAGTAGTCTTGGCTGCTGTAACAAGGACCACAGACACCCTGAGATGTTTTAGAGAAGAGTCAAGCTTGCTATCCTAGTAAACAGATTACATTTTCCATAATGACTTTTTTAAAAAGAAGTCCTTAGAGTTTCTGTTCAGTATTAAATCAAGAACAAGTGTAAGATGGATGAGCTCTGACATTCCAAGTCCCTCAGTATTATGGAGGATGAAAGAGAAATGAACGACACAAGTCTTGTGGGCACATAGGTTAGCTCTTCTGGTATGTAGTATGCAGAGTAGCTGCAGCAAAGTTCTGTCATAATTTGTGAGACAGTATTATAGCAAAAGTAGGGTGCTATTCTTCTGGTGAAATTTAACAGACACTGTGTACATTTTTAAAAGGAAAAAAATCTTTCTTTCAGAAAAGCCCTCTTAGGTCTTATTTCAGTCATGTGAATTCAGGTGATACTGCAAGCAGTAACAGAACAGAGAATTCTAGATGCCACCTCTGGTTATTATTGGTTTTGCCTTCTTCCTTTAGCTGAGATTCCTATATATCATTTCTGTAGAGATTTATGAATATGCCACTATTTCCTGTTCAGTACTGTTAAAGATGGTGTTAATAGCTATTCCTGGTGCTTTGTGTTGAAAGCCCTTGCTTTTAGTATTTAATAATTGTACTAATGTTACCCAGTGTGGCTGGCGGTTTTCATGTCAGACATATTTATGTGACAAAAATTTTGAAGAAACTGTGGCTAAACAATTTTTGCTGCTTCTGAGAGTGAGATTAAGGGTCAAATGCATTGTTTTGCCCAAGTTATAAAAAAACGTGCTGACATCTTTACGCTTTTGAGCAAGGTCTTGAAATGTGGTAGAAGTGTGGAAGATTTCCCAATGTTCCAAATTATAAGACTCTCAAAAATCTCATTCTGTGTAATCATGGTTAGGTTTGTTAATGCTCAGCAACCTGAGTTTCCAGAGCTTCTGTCTGCACTGAACACACTCCATCCTCTGACTCCTGAGCATTGTCTATGCTGTACTCCATGGTGCTGTCATTTTATTTGACATGAAGAAATAAAAAACAGAGCCTGACTTGAATTTGAGGAAAAGTGAATGGAGAGGAGGAGGGCAAAACTCAAGTGGCTGCAGATAGGGAGGGTTCTCCATAGGATCCCTCCTTCTTTCAGTGTGTAAGATATATGGTGCTATGGGGACAGATCAAGATTGCATATCAGCCACAGTCCTCATCACTAATCAGGATCCATGCCATATGTGTTGCAGACGTGGGGAAGTTTGGGAAGTATGTGTTGCTTCAGACAATGAACATATAATTAGAGTATCAGAAGGTACGTACATAAGAAAGATAAGATGTGGTTGCATAGGAGATCTTTATTCCTGATATTGTTCCCTAAGTTTGTGGAGATTAGCCTGCAAAAATGTTCAGTCACTGTAGTGTCTAATGTAATTATTCATATGTGTACTTTGTGTCTTATATAGTTATACATCATGGAACTATAGGAAAAAGACCTAGAAGAGAAGTAATCTGACCTCCTGCCTCAAGGCCATGTCAGCTTGAACCTGTAGCAAGCTTGATAGATATTTGGTTTATCTATTATAAAAAAAATCAAAGAGATGGATACTCTTCAATTTTCTCAAACATTTTATTTAAATGATTATCTGTCTTTACTATTAAAAAACTTTTTCCAGTGTCTGAACTACAGCTTTCCTGCTGCAACTACTTCATGTCCTATCCACAGTGGAAATACAGAACACGTTATTTCCTTCCTCTTGCAACAACCTCTTACATATTTGTGGACTTTAATCATGTTTACTCTCATGTTATGTGAATCAAATAATTATAATTCCATCATTTTATCCACTTAGGTCACATTTTTTAGAATTGTTTTCTTTCCTTTTGTTCTCTCAAGTTGGTCTAGGTCCTTCTTGAAGTGCAGTGCACAATACAGGAATCCATACTTCAGTAGAGGCCTACCAATCACATGTAAAAACCGGAATATTTTACAAATTGTATCACTTTGCCTGCAGACATTCATGGTGCAATTTCAGTGAAATCACCAGAAAAATGAAGTTGCTTCTACCCTTTTTTTCTAATGTAAAATGATATTCATTGAAATGCTGTATGTCCTGACAAAGACTTTTTACTTAGTCTGAATTCTCTTTTTCTCTGACTAACAAGTAAAAGGAACACTTTCCTAATATTAAAATTACCTTTGAGGAAATCAGAACAAAATAAAGTTTATAAAACACAGATCAAAAACTAAACTAAAGAAAAACCTAGAGAGTTGTAAAAGTATTATTAATATGCTTTTATTCCCCACAGAAAACCTTAATCTTTTGACAAAAACATGATCTCTTTGGCCTAAGTTGATTAAATAATAAATAAATAAATATTGAACTAAGAAAAATAGTATTATACATGCGCAAAATTGATCTTCAGATTTTGACCAGTGTAGACCAATTGGGATTTCCTTGAGTTAATATATTTGGAATAGAACATTCATTTGTGTATTTGCATTTTAATGTTAGTGATGTCCCCCTGAATTAACGCAGTCATTGCAGGCTCAGCATTTGTTGCACTAGTGTAAAAGCCATCCTGACACCTTCCCTTCAGAAAGTCAGCCTGAAAGAAGGCATTTGCGAGTGCAGAATGCAGGGTTTTGTCTTCTCCTTCAAAACATCTTTAATGCTTTGAATTTGGAGAAGTATGAAAACAAAGCGACAAAATATCCCCATGGAAGTTTGTCAAGGAAAGGGTTAAAAAAGTGGAATCTTTGTGACTGTGAAGGGCTGAATTATCTTCCTGACACCAGCAGGGGTTGCTGTCACTAGTTTGTGGTTGTCACATTCCTGTTATGCTTGACCTTGGAAAGGCTTGACAACATAGTCTGGATTTGATTAAGGGAATTTCATGTTTTTCCTTTGCTAGAGTCACCCCCCACCTCGACAAACATTTAAAAATGTTAAGAAGAAAAAAAAAAAGTTTGGAAAGCAAACATTTTCCCAAAAGAAATTTATAGTTCAAATTTACACCAAGTTCGCACTAACTGGAGCAGTCCGGGTTTCCACTCAGGCTTTGAGTGCTCTCTGTAAACCATTAGTCACTTCCCTGGAAGAGGCAGCTTTTTATAGGCAGCAGGATAAAACAGACACAGATGTGTGTGTAATATTAGAGGCTTTCACATGTACCTGCATTTTTTTTTTCTCAATCGTAGAAAAGAAAAAAGAGTGACTATAGAAAGAAATTAATCGAAGCCTTAGACTTTGTTTGGTTTTGGATAGCTACCATGAAGATTGGTTTAATTAAAAGAAAATATCTTGTGTTGTGGATTTTTGAGTTTGTGGCAATTTATACCACGAAGAGAGAAGTTCTTTTAACTTTTAACGGGTTGGTTTTTTTCACTCTACAGGACTGTGATTATGCCAGCTGCCAATGAGTTTGATCCAGAGATTGTCCTGGTGTCAGCAGGATTCGATGCTGTGGAAGGCCATGACCCTCCGCTGGGCGGGTACAAAGTCACAGCTAAATGTAGGTATCGTCAGAAGGTGCATGTTTTTGAGTTGGTATTTTTTCTAGTTAGGAACCTTATTTTAAGTCCAGCATATGTCCATATTTCTATTTTGTGAGATGACACCATGTCACTGAGGGCAGGGACTGTCCATCAGTTAATACCCAGAGATGCCCATGGAGCTGTGGGTCTCACCCAGCTCACAGACAGGGTGGAAATGAACATGTTAGCATTTCTGGCTCACTTCTTTCTGTTCCTCTTTGCATTTTTGTCTTGGCTTTTTAAAGTATTACTTTTCTGGCATTCAAATAACATTTTAGAGGTTTCATGCTTTTCAATAGGCCGCATTTTCCAAATGCTGGAGTAAGTTATTTCTCTTTAAATATATATTGGAGATTTTAGACTTTGGAGGCCTAAATCCAATCTCATATTGCTCTTTTGTTATTGTAATCTTTTCAGCTCAATGGCATTAATCCTGAATTACATCAGTGTTCCTGAAGGCCAAAGTTTTCTAAAAGACTACTCTGTTGGGTCTCGAAGTTTGGATGTCCATTTCAGTCCTCCAAAATGTGTGTTCATGGCAGAGATTTAATACTTTCTGAAAGACAGGTCTGCCTGAGGTGTCTCATATGTAGCACTCCAAAGTCACTGTCTCTTACAGGATATCGTGGCCAAACTGATTCTGAGACTGGGATGTTAAGCAAGATTGGGTAATGTAGTAATGCTCTGTACAGTAATGTGCACTGTAACATTGCTATATATATATGGCTTTCCATGAGACAACACAAAATAGTTTCCTAATGCAATGCTGTGAATAATTTTCTTCAGTATATGTACTTTTCTCCAGTGCATCTCAAGAAATACCATAATAGCACTTAAATAGTTATTAAATATAGATCTCTGGTGCTAATGACAAACCCCTTGGGAAAAGCCTGGAGAAGTCAATGAGACCTAATGACATTTAACACACTGCACAAATGGACTCCAGCTCAGAGGATTTTGTCCTTCTGACCTCCGCCTTTTGTTACAGGTCAGGAGAACAAAGCTGGTGTTTACCTCAGGAGGAGCAGGGAAGAGACACATATATTTTATTTTCATTTTAACTGCATGCTGCACAGGCTCCCTTGAATACCAAGGACGAAAGGATAGATGGAGAGCTAGAGTGACTGTCCGTAGTGGTGTCCTGTGGAAAGTGAGAATTCAGAGAGCAGTGCAAGGGCCTACCCAAAGACACTCACACAGGTGCTAATGCACAAGTGGATTGGAAAGGAAACATCCCTGTGGCTGCAAGTAAGGTTGTCATGGTTTAACCCCAGCCAGCAACTAAGCACCACACAGCCGCTTGCTCACTCCCCCCCGGTGGGATGGGGGAGAGAATCAGAAGGGTAAAAGGGAGAAAACTCGTGGGTTGAGATAAGAACAGTTTAACGGGTAAAGCAAAAGCCGTGCGCGCAAGCAAAGCAAAGCAAGGAGTTCATTCACTACTTCCCATCGGCATGCAGGTGTTCAGCCATCCTCAGGAAAGCAGGGCTCCATCACGTGTAACGGTTGCTTGGGAAGACAAACACCATCACACCCAATGTCCCCCCCTTCCTTCTTCTTCCCCCAGCTTATATACTGAGCATGACGTCATATGGTATGGAATAGCCCTTTGGCCAGGCTGGGTCAGCTGTCCTGGCTCTGCTCCCTCCCAGCTTGTAATGCACCTGGCAGAGCACAAGAAGCTGAAAAGTCCTTGGCTAGTGTAAACTCTGCTCAGCAAGAACCAAAACATCAGTGCGTTATCAACATTATTCTCATCCTAAATCCAAAACACAGCACTCTACCAGCTACTAAGAAGAAAACTAACTCTATCCCAGGTGAAACCAGGACAAAGGTGTATTGAGTTTTAGCACAGCTTTTCAGGTAAATGCAGTGGTTGCACTGGAGAGGAAAGAACCATAGCAGCCTGTATGAATGTTTGAGTATCACTTATCTGTGTATTATGATTTTTAGTAAAACCTTGTGCATGAAAAAGTCCTTTGTAAGGGGTTTACTCACTATTTTTTTTCCATAAGTATGCCTCCTGGTCAGAGGGACCATTCCATGAGCTCATGTGGTAGAGAGATGAGCTTCCAACCCATACAAAACAGATACTTTGTTGAGAAGCTTTGTATAATTATCTGTATTTAGCAGCTGAGAATGCATGCATGCTACACGTCTCTTAAGCGTGCATGATGCTCCACTAAGATGCTTTGGCATACATGGTGTTCTGGCATAGCAGCTTCAACAACTTAATCAGAAATTGCAATAAGATTCATATTTTCCTCTCAGGTTAGACTGAATTTCACCCTGATAGCAAAGAAAAACTCTTTGATATTGGAATCAGTGTTAATTTTATTTCTTGAATAATTAATTAAGTCTTCATAACTTTTTTTTAGAAACTGAAATCTTAGTACATTTTTTAATGTAAGAGACTGCACATCTACAAGTTGCACATGTGTCTGTAAGCAAAAAAAGGTGATTTACAGTTGGTGGCTCTTGTTTAAATTAAGGGAAAAGCCAAGATAGACCCAGATAATGATCATGCACCTGAGGGATGAATAAAGCCTTTTGTACAGAGCCAAAGGAATTTATTATTTCCCCAAAACAAAATTCTCCACATTCCACCATACCATTTTAGAACATAGCATACTATATGTGGTATGTAGAAAAATGAACAGTCTATTAAAAAAAATAAAGTCCAAAGAGAGACATTCATATTAAAGACTAAAAATAAATATTCATGCAAATTTTTTATATAATTCATTTGTAATAATTAGAAATCATGCTCAAAACAAGTAAATGCAAAGTAAATTTTAACCTGTCAACATTCTTTCTTTATAAATCTTTAGCACTTTGTGTAAACTTAATATATTGAATTTTCTGATTTCTATGACCCAATACAAATTTTACATATATAAATTAGGAAGAGATTGACATCAAAGGAGAGAAGATGGGTCCTTAGCTACTAACCTTGCTGTTAAAGAGTTAGAGAGACGCTACATTCTTGATAAGGAGTTAGTTATGTCTTTTTCTCAGAGTACAGTCAAAGAGAAAAAATTAAAATGTATTAACTACTCAGCATTCCCAAGTCATAAAGTAAAAACTATAGGATGAAGATAACAGATTGGACTAATTACAGCCTTGGAGTAACCATACAGCAGGCAATTACATACAGAAAAAAATGGTCTACTAAATCTACACAGTTTGAGAGATGTAAATACTAACCTGCTTTAACCCAGTATTTTAATTTTTTGCTATATCGACATACAATCTGATTTACTGAGGAGCTGCCATTTCTGACTAGTAAACAAACACATCAGCAACAAAATAGTCATATATATTTTTGCAGCTGGTTTTGAATGTATGGGTCTGAGGTACATGTCAAGATTTCTCACAGTGAGGTGACCCTCAGCTCCTCTAGAAGGGTGTAGGTTGGAAGAAGGCCAACTGAGATCAGTGACGACAGCAGAGCTAAGAGATATCTCACTTGCCTAATTTGTCTCCAGTCCCATTAAGTAACAAAACCACTAATGGTCTTTTTCCATTGAATAAAAGAGATAGTGTTTAAAAAGTATTGGAAAGGAAGTTTGAATCTTTCCCTTCTTATTGCACTTTTCAAATCACTTTCACTAAGTAAATCTTTTTCTCCAACTGCCTTTGCAATTCATCCTTGTCTGTTGATTTTTTGAGTATTTAACTAGCTTTTACCTGGCCCCAAAACATATTTTGTTTGGTGCAATATAGAACTGAGAATGAGCATTAACTAAAACATTTCTTTCAACCCCAACTTTGAGGATTTCACAGGCACATTTTTCTTTGTGTTGGCTCTTTTTGTCCTTGGTTCCAATCCTCTCTCTCAATGAAGTGCTACCATTTGAAAAGATGCTTGCATGTACCTAGGTACACATACACATCTTGAAACATATACTCAACCCATGTGCATAAACTTTGTGATGGATTTTGTATTCTGTTAAGAAAAAAAGTGGGCTTTGAAGACTTGAGATGACTGGTGGCTTATGGCAGAGCTTTCTGCTGCTGGGAAGTTCTTAGGCCTTTGGTACCAGCTATATTCCAAATATCTTAGTAAGAAAAGGCAAGGTTTATTGACAACACCATTTATAAGACCACCTAGCGTAATTAGAAACAGTAAGGTATGCTTTTGAATGCACAACCACTTTGTCCTGAAGAAGGTCTTCCCAAAAAAAGGGATTGTGTCTGAAAAGGAGTTTCTTTTTCCAAATATACCTTTTTTTTTTCTGATAAAGATATCTCCACTCACAAACTCTGCCTTGCCTGTGTCCTTATGCTATGATAACTGCACCAAGTTTAACATCAAAAAGCAAAGAAAAGAAAGTGAGGCACACAGCACATTAAACCTTTCTGGTAGTCCTCTTGGCCCAAGGTCTTGCATCAGTTATAGGTGCCAACTCCTGCTCAGCAGCTTCTCTAACTTCTGGTAGGGTCTGGCTCAGATTGTCAGGGATATTCAAACAGCTTATCTCAGATTTTGCTTTCTATGCCCCCTCTCTTATGACTCAAGCTTAACTTCATTAGCCGAAATAGCGGAATATCTTTTGTATTGTCAAGTCCATCTTTAGAATTGGCTCTGTCCATGTTGCTTGGTTAAACTAGTTCCCCAAGCTGTGTGGTGAAGGTGGATGCATTAGAAGGAGCTCTTTCGTGCACAACTCTCTTATGCAGAGTAACTATTGATGTCATTGGGATCCCTTTGTTTAGATCAGGGACTATAAAGCTGCTTTAATTTTACTGTAAACTATAATCAGATAAGAGGAAAACAGGCCTCTGTTCCTGAATAGCCTAATATTTCCTTTTTACTACTAGAAATCTATTATTTTTTCAATAAAGTAACAGATAAAATATCAGCACAATATATTACATATTGTACTGGAGTAGTAAAAATTGTATTGACAGTAAGGTATAAGAAAAATAATGAGGGAAGAAATAAAGCGGATAAAGGAGTTTTATATTTAGAATCGTAAGGAGATGCCTAAAGAGTATGAATCTACTCTTCCATCTTACTCTGATGATGCTTAGGTGGAACTACTGAAGATAGAGCTGATATATTCTGTGCTTTATTTTATAGTTAATTTTTACAACCTCTGCTAAAATGTACGGTATTATCACACCATTTGGATTCTGTACAGTGAACAGGACTGAAAAAGAGCTGCCAGATCTGATCATAAATTTGCAAGTTGTTAGATCTTGTAAGAGCACTGTTTTTAAATTTAGCTCTGCTGACTGAAGTTCTCCCTGTAACATTATCCTGAGGTAAAGTACTTTCTCTTTGTTTTATAGAGCAGCCCTTAGAATAATGCTTGCATTAAAGTCACTGAGATCACTTTACTGTTCAAGTAAATATTGTACATAATTGCTCATTAAATGGTGACCATTCTGTAAAAAGAATAAAGTAAATAGAGAAGTGTCAAGTGAGAATGAAGATTTTTTTCAGGGTATTCATCTTCCTGAAGCACTGTGTTTAAGGGCTATGATGATTTACTGGAGTTTTCCTGTTGTTTTACTCTCTTATTCCAAGGATGCTATTTGACACCAGAGTGCAAAATAAGATCAGCAGTTAGCAGTAGGAAAAGATACCACTACAGGCATTTAGAGAATAAACTATATTTTGACAGTTTGGATATCTGTCTACTGTTATGCCAAATTTGTGATGCAAGGTTGACCCAGTGTCTAGAATATAATTGACTCTAACTAAGCTGATTTGCAACTTTCAAAGTTTTCATTTGGAGAAAATGGCAATAACTCCCTTATCAAAAACTGTGTTATGCTGCGATACACTCTGTTCAAGCGGGACCAATGAAAAAAGTGCTAAAGCTATGAACGCTGGTACTTCTCAGAATACAAGTAAGAGCAACCAGGTTGAACTTGGGTGCCTGTCCTGTTGGTTTCTGCTTTGTTGGTTTTTTTTCGTGGAAGCACTTAATTTCTAAAGGAGTCCCCAAATAATATTGTAACTATCTACTGGACAGTACCTTGGATTGGCTGTGAGTTGTTTAGGGTAGAGTGATTGTAATGTCTTTGGGGAGGGACTCCACTTTCTTGTGACTGTCTGAAAGACTTCCCTGACACTTGACTCTGGAAAAGAGTCCTGACTGGGACTACTGGAGCTAATGTAATAGGCAAATGTTAAAGGAAGGCAGGCAAAAAAAGTCTGTGCAAACTGAGAGCTGACTAAACAGAATAGTAGTTTTGACTTGGTAGCTGTTTAAACACGGTTCAAGTCTCTACAAATAGCATTGCAGGCTTTTGTGATGCCATGTCTGATCTCTTCACAAGCAAGAGAGTCTTTTTGGCTCAACTATCAGCACAAGAAGCTATGATCTTGGAAAGTCTGGCACTAACTGCTCCAGAGTGCAGTTCCGGTAGATGGTGTGAGCTGCTCCAACTGCTCATTGCAGTAGAAAAAGGTAGTTGCATGCCCCTTCCCCTTCTGAATTGTCCATTACTTACCTTGCACTGACTCTGGTTCTTGTCAGATCTCTCCGTAAACACATGCAGCATTAACTCATTAACCCATCAGAAAACTTAATCAACCAAAAAAGTAGAGATATTTCTGTTGGGCTATGAAGCTGAATCAGATTATGGAGGGACCAATGTGTGCCACAGCTAGTGAAAGTGGGGGCAGGGGCAGTAGAGAAAGGGAGAAACGGAGTAGGATGCCTTTTGGTAGCAGAAAGCTATTAAATTAACTCAATTGCCACAGCTGCCTTCTTGTCTGAATTCTTCCGAGTTCAGAGATTTGATTTTGGTTAACATGATTTGGTTATCTTTGTGGTACTGGAGGTGATAAGATGGTTATCCAGCAGGATAGATCTTGAGCTTTTGACTCAGAGCTAAAAGCAGTGGAGGTGGGGTGGAGCAATTATCATTCGTATAGCTTTTCATGGGGGAGTCTCCTGATTCATATCAGAAATTTTCCTTTTGTTCCTTTTGTCTCTTGGAAACTACAGGGTACTCAGTGACTGGCAGCAAGAAAACATGTCATCAAGACTTTGCTTCCAGTTGTTCACTTTGGAAAGCAAAGTTTAAGGTTTTTTCTAGGGTGATTTCTTGAATACTAATTGAATGGTTGCTTGGTACAATACAAAAGGTATCAAAATAGATGACAAGTTCATTGGTGACCTGCCTTCAGAAATGAGTATTTTTGTAGGATTTATTGGGAGAAAGAAAACATTGATTTCTTTTTCCTCCTAGTCCACAGCAGTGGTTGCCATAGCATCTCCTATGCCTTGGGCAAGGCCATTGGATTGCGCAGCCTCCCAAGTCAGATTATGCTGCATTTACTCCTGCATTTGTATTCCTTAAATTCGCTCTTGCTCTGCAAATATTAGTGAATCATTTGCCAATGACTCCAGGATCTGGTACATTATTGACATTTACACTACATTTACATTTATGAATATGAAATGTAAAAAATTCCAGAAATCCTGTTTTGTGAGGAAAAGTAGTCTGTTGGCTCCTGTGGAAATTGAGCAGATTGGAATTCAC
The DNA here is from genome assembly GCF_965183815.1 of Platalea leucorodia. Taxonomy (NCBI): domain Eukaryota; kingdom Metazoa; phylum Chordata; class Aves; order Pelecaniformes; family Threskiornithidae; genus Platalea; species Platalea leucorodia. The sequence continues at coordinate 134,819,820 of NC_138823.1, read as the reverse complement.
TATATAAAATTAGCATACTCTCTAGGACATAGCATAGTAAAAGGCAAAGGTGAAGGTATAAGAGATTTTTAGATTTCCATTTAAAGAAGAGATTAATTCTTGGAGAAATACAGAAAAAAATATGAATGGACAATTCTAATGTTGGGTTGAGGAATGTGCCTTCACGTGCTGTCAAGTAAGCATATGTCAATGGTTTGGACTATGGATTTGAACCAAGAGAAACAGATTAGTGAACAATTCACCTCATTTACTGATGCCAGGGAAATCCTCATCTTCAGGCTTTGAGGCACTCATGTCTAACTGAATACGTATTTAAAATACATCTGAAGGATTCAGAAAACTGATTTTGTTATTGCCCAGTGTTTTCAATGACTGTCTGATTAACTGGTGTGCCTTCCAGAAAAGGTCTACCAAAGCAGGAAGTGAGAGCAATTAGCAATATTAACAAATAAGTGCTGATTTGACCTGCTCTTTCACTTATCCTTTCTTTCTGTAACTCAGCCAGGAGACATTTCCATTTTCCACTCCTGCTCCTGCCCCACAAACAGAAGATGTGTCTGCTGGCTAGTTAACGAACTCATGCAAGTGAAAAAACACCTGTATGCTATGTTCCAGATATACAGTGCTGATCCATCTGCAGAATGCATCAGGTGCCAGTTCCTTGATTTAGGGCAGTTGCTGGGGGCAGGGCAGAGGATAGATTACAGTGGAAAAAAAGAGGATCTACAGAACCATTAAGAATTATTTTCCCTTTTTGGTCATCTTCCCTTATCTCTTCACCTACCTCTCGTTATTTTTTCTTTCATGCTACAGTGGTGACATTGGCTAATGACAATAACTGATGTGAGGGGTGCAAAAAAGGTAAAATCAGTGGCATCTTCTCTCAGTTTTGAAATTCAAACTCATGAAATCTTCTTCCTTATTGAAACCAAAAGACTGTCATTTAGTAGAGGAAAGAAAAGGACTTTTTTTGCTTAGGCATTATTAAACTTGTCAGATTTCAATTTAAATACAGCAAATTAAATATAAGTTTTTAGGGCCATTTTGAAACTAATAGAGCTTGACACAGTGTTCAGCAACTTGCATGTGCCTTTCACAGGATTGGGTCCTGAGAGAAAATTGTTGAAAGACATCTCCAAATGTGGATTTCTCCATAACAAAGTGTCTGATCTTTTATAGCATCGTTGCGTTGGGAATTAGGCTTGTCTTTGGGAATTTGTAAAGCCTTTAGTAGAAGAGCATGATTTATGTCTTAGAATTTAACTATTCTCTGTAATAAATAGAAATGTGCCACAAGTATTTACTTGGTTGTGCCATGGGAAAATTTTTAACATATTGTTCACAGCTTCAGAATGCTATAAAAGAAGACATGTAATTTGCAGACCGGACTATCCTTTGTGATTTCTAACCAATATATTTGATTAATATCTTTCAAAAGAGACACCAGCCAAAATGTTTACATCTTATTAGGCAGAGAAGAAGGGAGCACACACAATTTTGATTATGAGCTTGGATGGTTCATTTCTTTGGGCTTCACATCCCTACTACTTAAGGCAGACTGTAACTTTAAGATGTTATCTCTTGCCTGCGCAAATAAACAGCCAGTTATGCTTTTTATGGTGGGTAGTTCTCAAACCAACAGGGGATTAGAAGATATTAGCTGGAGTTTGTGGTTCCCTGCTGAACTATCACGGGGTCCATGGATTCCTGTCCTGAATATTTCACAGAGCAAACACCTCTTATCTGGGGTGATATTCTCACACTGGCCTCTTGGCCATGGACTTCAAAAGCTGATCACAGGGAGGGCTATAGAGGCAATAACCCTTAATATAACAGTCTCTCCTGATAGGGACAGACAGGGTAAAGGTAAGGCGTCTCTGAAGTTTGCTCTTGTGTGTTTAGCCCCATGGGGTGATAAGGGGCCATCTGTTTTTTTGGTCTGCAAACTCATCTTTTTCACACTATCCCAGTATCAAGTACACTTCAGGTCTGACTGGTATCAGCACCAGCAATTCTTCACCAATCTGAAGAGATTTTCTTGGTACTTTTAGCTTTGATCCCAGGCAATTGTCTTAGTTGCTGTTGTGCTGGTTTTTGTACACAAGCAAACACATAAATAAAATTTAAAAAATTAAGTCAAAGGTACTATTGGCTCAAAGAAAAGAAATTATTAAAATAGGACTTATAACATGTATGTTAATTATTTGTGGGTAAAGGGAAATGAGTGCTTACCCATGTGATTAAACTCAAAACATCAGTTCATGGCAGTAGTTTCAAAAAGTTACATGTTATGCAGCACCACACAGGATGCTTGCACCTTAATTAATTGTTCAAATAGAATATCAGTACTACCAATTCTAGAAGTTAAAAACCAGTGCTCCAGACCTCAAAAATATTCTAAGACTTACCAAAATACTACACAGATTTCTTTTTGTTGTGGAGCTCCCAGGACACACTTCCTTCATATCTGAAGCTTTTCCCTGCAGCCATTTCTTTATCAACTGAACAGTGAGATTCCATTTTATCTCCTGATTATAATAGCTTTAACGTGAACACTTAATACCATGAAATCTGCAATAAAATGGTGCAAGTTACCAACACTGGCACATTTAAAAAAAAAATTTCCTACTTTTTTTTCAGCATTTTAATTACCTTTGTTGTTTTGGGGTGGGGGTGGGGGTTAAGGAAATTGTTCTTGCTTATACCAACTAATTGCCAGAAAATTGCTGGAAATGCAAGAATGTAGGTCCTAATCCCACAAGCTTTTATTCACTATGAGCAGTCTTGTTGATTGAGACCACTCCACCAACCTGATTAAGATTTACTAAAATGAGTAATGTTTACAGGGATAGACCTTGCATTGTAAGTAATAATACGGTACAAAAACACATGCTAAAAACTCTTCGAAAGCATTCACATGAGAAAACTATTATTTAAATACTTCCTGAAGTTTTACAAAATTAACTTGGAAAGAAAAAGGAGTAGTTCTGCTGTAAAATAAATCCATTTGAAATACATTTAGTAGTAATTTATTTACTTCAGATTCCTTCTTTTCTCCCCATGATTGATTACAATTCATATACACTAAAATGGACCAAGGGACAGATCTTGGAAGATCTTCTTCTTTGGAAGAAAAAACAAAAAATAAGTATGTATCCAGAACAAAAAAATATTGCTAGTTAATCAAAATACATTTACTTCCTGGTTTCTATTTATGATAGTAAATGCTAGCATGAATTAAATATTTGTTTCCTTTGATCCATAGTCTTATCCTTTTCCTTAGATTCCTTTCTGTAAAAAAGACTAGTTCTCTAGCTATATGGTGACCAAAAACTTTTCGGTATCTGGCATTGCATCCATTTAGGTGTGGCTTGGTTGTGAGAACTGGTTTCTAAATCTGTTTTTTAATTACTTGAAATGGATTGGCAATCTCTAAAAGTAAAAACAACCCAAACTGTTCCATTTAAGAGTGGAATGTATCCTTCAATAAAATGTCTGTGTTTTAAATGTGCTAGCTTCGAAATTATTTTCCTAATGTGATTACTTAACGTCCGATATGAATTCAGTGACTGTGTTGTATGGAAAGATGATCACTCACATGTATTGCCACATAATTTGTGTTTTCATTTATGATTGCAGTTTAGGCATATTGTGTATGTTCTTCTGCATTTTTTTCTTCTTATTAAGCAATGTTCAAGGTTTGCAAAGACTAACTTAGAATTTTTTGCATAGTATTTTTATGCTGCCAGAAGAAATTATCAATTTAAAAAATTGAGATATATATAAATGTCAATTAAAAAATTGATATATTTTC
>NC_138823.1:134768506-134811006 GCF_965183815.1 Platalea leucorodia | reverse complement strand
ACTTTCAGGACTTGGTCTGTCTAGAAATTACTTTCAATATGTTTTGAAGGTAGACGGCAATTAAAACCAGTCTTAGGAGCACATGGTGTTGGTACCTTTAGGTGACACTAGTGTGCACTAAAATTTTCTGGGGAATGGAAGACCCTAAGGAGGAGAAAAACTGTAAAGCCAGTTGTGTTTTTGTTGTTGTTTCAACAATTTATTCCTTAAGCTGAAAGGGAGAGAGAATAACAGGAAAAAGCTGGCCACAGAACAAGTAAATATGGCATTGGCTCGTATTCATTACAACACATTGGGCAAAAATGAACAACGGCAACTATCGGCTTTCATGCGCTTCCTTGGAAAATGCCAGTGTTGTGTAACTTGACCAAAAGGACCACATATACCACCGCACCTGCGCAATCCAGAAGGGGAGTCCAGCAAACACTAGAAGAAAAAAGCCGTTTCATGTGGAGGTCCTGTTTACTTGGAATATTTATTGCTTTCATCCAAAAATATCAGTTTAGGATATCACTGCACATTTTATACTCTTTCAATTTTCAGAAGAATTCCAATAAACTCATTTTGCTACTGAATGGGAACAATATTAGAAAGCACTGCTCAGAGACTTGGGGGGATAGGAAGGAGAAAAGAAAGGTCAACACAGAAGAAAAGGCTTAGATGAATAAAGGTATGTCAGAGCAAAGCTTCCCATGAAAAATTATTGAGAATAAAGCTTTTTTTAAACAAACATAAAAAAAAATATATAAATCAAGAGCACAAAAGCCCTGTTTTATGATTTTTTGGTGCTGTTTAATTTCTTTATATCTTTTTTTGCCATTGTTAAAAAACAGCCAAAACTTCAAAGGCAAGCTGCATGTGTTCTAAATCAGGACTTCAGTGCTGATGTATGACAGCACAAAAATTAAAACTAAATAAATGTGCTGTCTAAACTCCCATGTTTCTCAAAAAATTGCTTTAAAGGCTTTAAAAAATTAGAATTATTGCTTGATCTTACTTTACCAACCATAATGTTTTCACCAGAGTAAATGACAAAATATTATATTAAAAAGAGAGAGAGAAAAAAGAAGGTTGTCTGAATATATCTGAACACCTGTATTTGACTGTCTTGCAGTTTTGTCAGACATGCAAGGAGGAAAATGAAACTTTGCAGTGATTTGTCTGATAGCGAATATGAACTGCATAAATTCTTAGCTTATCCACTGTTTTCTGGAAGGCTCCTTGACAGTCAGGGTAAATCGATGAAAACAAGGCAGTATGTCTATGAAGGAAAGAATAACATTCCTGGTTTATCACATAAAGATGGTTGAAGAATGGACAGATTCTCATGAAAAATTGTTTGTGCAAGTTTTCTACTATTTTCTTTTCAAAATATGAACTTTGTAACAGGTCAAGTTATTATTCCATTTTATTTTACTCTCTTTGGACATGATCTTGCTGTTTTCTCTCCTTAAGTGAAATGGCATGTCTGACTCCAAAGGTGGTCTGGACAGAGTACACCAGTTAAATCTGCTTGCAAAAAAAATTACGGGACTGGGGCCTTTGTGGTGTCCCTTTTCCTCTGGCATTTACTTTTACAATGGCCATTTGCTGTTCTTCTACTAAGTCGTCTTGATTTGTATTGACTCATTTGTTTTATCAGGTTGCAAAAGGGGCAAGTGGCCCAGGCAAATAGGAATACAAATGCTGTTCTTTTTAGTAAACATTTCTTTGACTTTTAAAACTCATTCATCCCATCCCTGCTCGTGTCCTTTTTCATTTCCTATTAAGAAATAGTCACAGTCTCGAATTTATGTTCTCATTGAAGTCTGAGGAGTGGTATTTCTTTGCAAAGATTCCTGGATATTTGTGTGATCAAGAGAACTGGTTATTTACTAGTTATCACTTTATCTTAATTAATCCCTATTCTGTTGTATATAAAGTTTCAGTTACACATTAAAAGAGCAGATACTATAGGATGTCATTTTACGAGCACTAATAAGAAATGGATAATTAAGGTTAGGAAGTCAAAGTAAACAGTGTGTGGGGAGCCTCTAAGCTGAACATAATGTTTGGCAAATGCTAACAGATATCGTCACAAACAACTTTATGAACATAACATTTGACAAATGCTAACATATGTTTACAAACAGTATTATGAACATGAAGCAGGGCTACACTATCTGAATTATTTATTTGTAATTAATACTTCAATCAGTCCTAATAATGTATAAAAGATGTAATATAAGGACAGGGATAACCTCCCAGTGAGTTTGAGATATTCTTGGTTGCCCCAACTTTAACCACCCAACCTTGGTGTCTGAATTGAAAGCCTAGATCCCTTAGATGGCCAGTGGAGCCTCCAGAGACTGACTCAGAGTACCAGAGCTCTCCAGAAGTGGGTAACCTGAAAAGCCTGTCAGCCTAAGAGAGATTTGAAGAACCTCTCAGGGTTAACTGCAGATTTTTGGATACTTGCTAAGTGCTAAAGTTGCCTCTCCCACATATGGACCTCAGAGTTTGCCAAGATTCATCTTGGAGCCGGTTACTTTGAGATTTTTAATGTGCACTGCTGATATAGATAACACGTTTTCATTTTTGGTAAATTTTCTAATAAAAGCTTTACAATGTTTAATCAAGGAAAGGGTTTGTCACTGTTTCCATATAGATGTCACCTAGAACACACGTATGGAAGTGATATGTGTACTTTGCATATTGAACTTATTAAAATGTGGCCTGAAATTTTGTTTATAGAAAAAAGAAATATCAAGACTTTAAGATGTTGGATAGTTAGAGTGGGAGCAAGCAGAAGTTACATTTATGTTGCCTATGTTTTCTCTTCTGCCATTTTCTTGGACAAGTCTTCAAAATTTTTTATTTGTAACAATCCTTTGATGACTGACAGGGGAATACTCTCGGGCTGGCAAAACGTCATTACCTTTTCCTATTATATTCTCTGCTGTCCAATGAACTGCTGAAACTTGTCATTTCTTTTCTCCTCATTTCATTCCTAATTAAGATAACAGCAGCATGTGAAAATAAATACATGAAAACTTTTAATCTGGATCCACTGAAAGTAGCACCAAAAGAGACTCTTTCCAGAACAAGTTTTCCATTTTGGCGCAAACTTTCATCCAGCCATAGGATGAATGAGTTGCTCACTTTAGGCTCAGCTGAAATTGTTTACACACTCTTTCTTTGAAACAGTAAATCTAGAAATTGCATATAAAAACAGTGCACAAAGGAACATTATTTGGGTTGTAAGGTCAATTGCTCTGAAGTTAGGCCAAGTGAGATTTATGATTCCTTGCACAATGGACCCCTTTTGCATATGCTTTAAGATAGGGTTGTTAATTAAATGAACATCTACTATTCTGGACCTTTGCTTTTCTCAGTATAGAAAGGGCCAGGTTCAGATTGTAACTATAAACCAGCAATAAATGCTAGCTTCAAAGTTCCTGCCTAAATCTAAATACTAGAAGAAATAAATGTTCCTCTACCTTTTTTCTATATACCAGTTTTTTCATCATGAGCTCTGTTGTTAAAAGTGGTTGATACAAAAGTGGCACTGTGGAGCTCTAGATTTCTTGTTTCTTGAGTCTTAATTTCAGATTAAATAAAAATGTTTTTATTTTTCTAATTGTCCAATTTGTAACATCAACTAGCAGGTCACTTATGCATTGCAACTGGCCGTGAAAAGCCATAGCCAGAAATTCAGACAGAGCTCTGATCCAAATATTGCGTGCACTATATAGTAGTCCCATAGAAAAGATACTAGTCATGTTGAAACAAATTTCTCTTGAGCATTTCCAGACACAGTGAGGATGCAGGAAGACCCAGTGCAGCATGTACAAGAAATAAAAACATCTTAGTCTGAAGGCATCACAAGGACTGTTCCTGCCTGTTTCTTAGGCAACTGAAATGACATAGGATGAAAAAAAGTGTTCTTTTTACATCCACCTCTGCCTGCCACCACGCATCTGCTCACTCACACCTGTATCAGTCCTGCTGAGTGCACATGTTGGATTTCACACCTCTTGAACAGGCAACATCCAGGTCTTACTCTGATTTATATAGATTTGAGCACTAAAGAAATGTGTTTTATTAATAGCTACCACCACCAAAAGTCATCTTCAGTTTGGAAACGAGTTTTTTCTTTACATACCTGCAAGCACTTGTCCTCAGACATGTTTTCTGCTCAGATCTGAGCACTAAGTCCTTGCAAATGTTATAATAAATACATAGATTTACTGTTTGAATTCGCAATGGGCATGAGGAAAAGAAAATGAAATCTTTTTGTTTGTGGTCTTTTAAAAAGCCTTCCAGGTCACCTTTGAGATGTTCCAGGTTGAGCTAGATACATGCCAGGGCTTATCAGCTTGAGGTGAAATCATGTGTCAACTGGGAAGGAGACAGAAGCCACCCTTTCCACTGCCACTAAGGATTTGTATATATGGAAAGGTAGTTTGAGTTTATTTGTGATGACACACTAATAAGGTGTAGTCTGGTAAGATATACAATTAGTTTGAAGTTTAGAAGAAGCAACTGCTATTGACTCCTTGAGTCCAGATGAGTTCAGGAAACCATTATGCATTCACTGTAAAATCTGTGTTCTGGTTGATAAAATGTGGACCTTCAAATATGCGTTTGAACTTTAATGTGCATTTCATTCACAATTTCTAAACTTATTTTACTATGGTTAAAAGAAGAAAAATATTTGCACTTACTTGCCCAAATTTTGCTCACAGTTCTAGAGGTATAAATCCATTACAGCCATGGGATTACTTCAGATTTTGTCTCTGTGACAGTATGGTAGTATGTCTGAATAAATGGCAAGTGATGTGATTGCTCCCAAGGAGACTGGTTTATTGTCAAGTACCTGCTTATTTAGATACCTTATTTGCTTTGAGTGTTATCACTAACATTTTTGCCTACACATAGAAACCTGTCACTTGAAACATACTGTATTTTCAATTCAGTGCCAGCTGCCTGTGTTTAGATCTTGTTCAAGTTAGTAACCGGTCACTGAGGAATTCAGAGTTCACTGCAGACAAAATCTGAACAATTTTCCTGTCAATATAGCTGTGAGACTGCCTCACCTTTCTCTGTGTATAAAGGATACAAAAGTATATCCCTGGAGAAGAATTCAGAAATGCTCTGCATCCATTTGCAGAAATAAGGTCATAAGTCTTCTCTGCTCTCTTTACTTTCTGACCATTCCTGATGGTTATAAGAAAATCTAATTCCTTGACAATGTTTAGTTTCATATTCACATTCATTTTTGTTCATGCTCATTCACTCAGTCATCCAGTAATTTTGCTTACATGCCTTTATTGTCTTTTAGTCACAAATGTATTTATTTGACATCTTATTTAATAACAGTCTCTTTTATTAACCCAACATACACTTTTATCCCTTTCCCAATTCTCTCATGTCTCATTTTTTGTTTTCTTTCATCTTTCTCTCATGTATAATTAATATTAATTAATTAATTAATTCCCTCTAACATAGTGTCCAGCTGTAAAATTCTGGTAAAAACAGTGGGAAGATGCAAGAATTTTGGTCCATGACCATTATTTTTATGAAATGAAATCAACACTTTGGCCAAAACTGAGAATGACTAAAAAGTGCGTCCTTCTCTGCTGGAGTGACCACTGTATCCTCTCATGAGTGGAGCTGTTCTGAATTTGATATTTTTCCTTGTTGAGCTTCTCTATTTATCTGTAGTGAGACAGTCAAACACCTTTGTTGTCAAGGGAATCTAAGTGGCTTTGCTACGAAGTTTGGATAATTTTGCCCAAGCTTTCAGCTGCTGTGGCTCTTCAGCTTTGTCAGAAGGAAAAATAAATGCAATCCTCATGTTACAGTTTGGTATAAGTTGTTTGCTAAGTTTCTGAAGCCGCTAGGGAGCTTTGAGCTCTGACAGCAGGTTATTTTACTTCTAGTTGTTAAAACTCTGGAGGGAGAAACAGTAGCTATTCTGGTAGTAGATTTTCAGTGTCTCCATTTAGAAAAGCCAATATACTGTTTTTCCTTGAAGAAGAAATGACTGATGTTACTCAAGAAACAGTATCTTAACACTGAATGAATGATTTTTGCCCTGTTATGAACTTCCCACTTTTAAGGAGAATGACTAAGATGATTGTGGTAATGCAGCTGCAACAACATCTGGAGTCCTCAAATTACCTTGACATTAGCTAGCTGGATTTAGGTCTGAGTGTAGCACAGAAATGTCATTGTTTGTCTTGATGTTTCTATTGTTCAATGAAGACCAATTATTTTAGGTCTGCCAGCTTCCCTTAATACTGCTGTCATGCTATGGTAACAGGAGAGATAGTGGTTATTTACTTACCTACAGATCTTGCAGAATCAGGCCATTCCTGAGTGACTCTGTTCCTCACTCTGAGAAAATCCAGAAAGTAATACTACATGGCTGCTTGGCCACCTGAAGGCATTTTTTACCCAGGCCTTGTTACGGTGCATCTGCGTGCTTAGTTCTCAAGCAGTAATTAGTGGGTCGCTGCTTGACTGCAGAAACTCACAGAAGGGCTCTTTCTGAGAACTGTGTGTCAGAGGATTGGAAAGACAGCGATGAGATATTCAATATTCTAAGAAAATAATTTATTCTTATATGTGTTTCCGGGGGAAAGAATTTCTGGGGAAACAAAGAGGCCACTCCTATTCCAATCAACTTGTTCCAGATCACAAGTTGTATTGTGCATGAAGCCCTCTCATTCACCCAGCAGCCAAACCTGGCCCTTATGTCTACAAAATTAAAAAAAAAAAAAAAAAAAAAAAGAACATCTTTACTCTCATTCTTTAAAAATTTTTCATATCTATGATAAGAATGGGTCATATATTTCATTCTGGGGAACAGCCAATAAAAATATCTTCTACATATTTCCACCTCCTGTGCATCAGAACAAAGTGGCGTCAGTCTTGCCTTCACCTGAGGCCCATACAATTCCCCGCCACCTTTTCTTGTGCTCCCAGCAGGTTAAGGCTCTTGCAAATTCTGCTGTGTAATAACATGAGTGACAAGGTTCTGACATGACTTCTCCGTTTGGGAAGAAAGCTGGATAGAGCCACCTATGTCATTCAAATGGTAGCTAGAGTTTCTTCTACTCTGTGGGGTTTTACCTGCCATTTCTAGGCATCTGTGTGTCCTTTTCATAGTATGAAAAGGGACAAAGGGTCTGTTGTATGGGTTGAAATCACATCCTTAATTCTTACATGTTTTTGTAATAGAACAGTATAATAGAAAGTTTCTCAATGTATTTTACTTGGAAATTGCAATTAATCAGAACACTGTAAGGAGTCAGACCCCAAACCTAGTTTCAATACCATTTCCTTTAGTGAGTTTTACACGTTACCTTTTCAATAAGTGGTGACAGGCAGTGCATTTCTGGGTGATTATAGCATATGTCAGGTGGGGTTAACGGGCACAAGGCCAGAGGAAAAGTGAGTAACTACTTGAGATGTACGGTAATCCCTTAGAAATGCACTGCCTTATTCCCTCCTGATATTATAAAATGATGTTTATTAAACAACGTGATCCAAATCCTGAGGGGCACTAGACCTCTGATACTAACACTGAGTTCACCAGGAGACTTGATGCCAAATTGGTCAGGAATTAGAGTATTTACCTCAAGTCTATCCACCTACAAGAACCCTTCCCTGATATGCTTATTATATCTATGTCCCTAGTCTTGGAATGATGAATGATCCACATCTGGAGGCCAGGTCTTTAGATAATGGTATATGCTGATTAACACTGGCTAAGGAACTAGCCCTTAATTTAATGCGATACGTTGATGTGGCAGGGTCAATAAATGACTGCAAATAAAGTGAGAGCCTTAATTTGTAGACTCTGAGAAACTGTATATGTTGGAAAGATCGTTTAGTCCATGCTGCTTTTCTTGGCAGAATTTTGTAGACCATCTTCAGAAAATGGCAGTCAGTTCTCAGCTTCTGAGTGATAGGCTTTAAATCGGATCCTTTGTGTTAGTCTCTTGGGTCAATTCAAAATTAACTGACTTGGCTTTTCATCAGTTGAAAAAAGAAATAAGACTAGATCTTCCCATCAGATTGTTTTCAGTCATAACTCAGTGCCCACATTTCAGCTATACTCATTTATAAGAGCAGAAACTTTGCCCCGCATATTTTAAAAATGTGTCAAGTTGATTTTATAGGCAGTAGCATTATAATAAACTTCTCCAAACTTAATCAAGCTTGCTGATTTATTTGGATAGTCAATAGTAGTATCTGATTTTCATTCCAGCATGGATTAGAAACAAATTCCTCATACTTTGAATTATTTTTTTTTATCAGATGTCTTGTTTTCTAGCCAACCCCTTACTGAGTCTGGACTCAGATTTGGAGATGTAATCGTCTGTAATTTGTAACATCAGATGCATATATTGCATATCAGTTTAAATCAGGCAACTTGATCAGATTTGGAAGAAGTTATCATGATAACAGTACTATCACTTGCACTATCAGCTTGGCAGATTTCACAATATGTGGGACAGATTTTCAGTAGATAATTATCAGTCTGATTAGACTATCCCCATAGAATCCCTTTAGAGGGATTTTTAATCTCCAGAGGGGGGGAAAAAAAAAAAAAAAGAGGAAGAAAGTAAAAGAAAAAAAAAAAGAAAGCCCCCCACATGCCATGGAGAATTCCCTCATGACACAGATGAAGCAACAGCCTTTTTCAGAGAGATCTGAATCCGAGTTTCTGAAATGCCACCTTGCTGTTTGCAGTTCTACATTTCCCCTCTTGGCTTCTGCTTTCTGATGCAGAACAACTATATGTTCCTGAAAAAGAAAGTTGAAGAACTCTGTGGGACAGATAATCTTGCTTCCTGGCCAGCTTTACTTAGTAGAGGATTTACTAAATAGGAAGCAAAATGAAATAAAGGGGGAGGATGGCAGGACAGTGGAGAAATTATTACTTGGGCTGGGTGTGAGATGTGATAGAGATGAAGAGAATGTGAGGAAACCAAGAAGAAAGGAAGGCATGGAGCAAATAGCTAGTAAGAACAAGACTAAAAACATCCAGCCAGTTTTGGGAATATCCAAAGGTCCCTGCTTTGACTCTGGCAGCTGAAATCTGTGGTTGAATATTTTCCCTCTGAATCCACATGACAGCATTATAACAGCTCTAAAAACATCATCGTTATTTTGTACATTGCTATGACCTTTCCTGGAGGATGCAGAATCCCTACTGCTTGATAATGCAGGGTACAAAAGAAATCCCTTCCTTTTTTTTTAGTAGAATTAGTTGGGAGAAGAGTCTGGGGGAGTCTTCTTCCTCCATGTCTTTTCTTTGAGGAACATTTTGTCAGGTGGTCAGTGCTGCCATTGTGTGGTGGAGGCATACAAGTTCCTCCTTCCCGGAGGGCTGAGCAAATGCAATGGACTATATGACCCGCTTGGATACATACATATCTCAAGAGAGTTGAAGATGCCCAGACCATCCTACTGAGCATTGTCAAGGCGGCTTTTTCCTGTGGTGAGACAGGTTTGCATTATTTGACTTTCGAAGAGGTATCCTATGTATCCTTGAGTAGGTACCTAATAGAGATTTAATAAGTTATGTTCAGTGTAGCAGCTAAAGAGCAGCTAATTATGAAAAACATATTACTGTAGAACTAACAGGCATGCAATAAAAACATCTATTACATAAATTGTTAATCCATAAAAAAAATGTGTTTCTGAGACCATTGGTATTTATTTAACGTACAATTACTGTCTAATTTAATCTAAATTAAATGCCTGCTTGAGACGTAATTTGAAGTGTTACTGAGCTTCCTTCTCCGGTATTAAAAGCAAGAAATCAGCAGCTAATGCCTGGAGGCCAGATCTCTACCATTTAAATTCAGGTACCTCAACACTAACATTCATAATTTCAGCCATTTGGAAAATGTTTTTCATAAGAATGTATTTGGCATTAAAATCTTCCTTTCCCCCTCACTCAGGGCCACATCCTGCCAACTGAGTCAAACCTCTGACTTAATCCAAATGAAGTTTTGATTGAATAAAAGGTCCCGAATTAAGACCTGAAAAGAAAATGTGTTTTCTTATCATAGAACACAACCTTTGCAAAATGTTTTAGCTCCTGCCAGTGCTGGAAGGGTAAATTATCATTTGACTCCTGTACGGACATATTTATTTAGGACACGTAGCCTGATGACTCAGGAAGTTATGTAAAAACTGACCCAGTTAATTTTAGATGCTATTGTTGGAAGAATATCAATGAAAATTAATCAAATAGTCACGAAGGAACCACAGGGAAGGAGCGCAGAACACTGGTGGATAGACTTTTGGCAGCGATCATCGCAACAGTTTTAATGAGAGGAAAACACATTCTCAAGTAAATTAGAGAGTAATGACATGATTAAATGGTAAATAACAGTTAAATACATGCTTGGAGGTCCAGGACAGAGACTGTGGAGTTTTTGTGTTTTGCGTGTATTCCTCTCCAGGCTGCTCTGAGTAGCCAGAGGAGCTCACCAGAACTCTGCCTGTAATTTAGGGTCGGATTGTAACTTTTAAGACACTGAAGCCGAAAGAGCTATTGGGGCCCCGCTGCTGAGGCTGAGAAAGCTGAGGCTTTCTCCATAACTCCAAAGCTTTGCCAGCCTTTTGGTTGTTGACGTGTCCTTGTTCCTCCACCAGCCACCTCCCCTGAGCAAGGGCCAGCGCCAAGGCTCTGCTCTCCTCAGCCTGCTGTCACCCAAAAAGTGACTGTGCAGGAGACATCTGCTCTCCTTATGCACAGCGGGGGAGATGGAAGGGGTCTGTCTTCTGCTGAGGCAGGTTTAGTCCCCACTAACGGGGTGTTTGCACATTTGCTGGCAAGCAAATTGAAGTTGCATATAATGATTGTTCGTGCAAACAAGGAGTGCTGTGGTGCTGGCTGGGAGTGTACCCTGTCCATATGGTTCCTTTCCCTGTCTGCTGAGGAAAGGATGTGAAAAGAATAACATTCACAAGTTGTCTTCATTCTCAGATGTTTCTTTCTCAAAATGGGAGGCTGTACATACAAACTCTGACTTGTTAGCTTTACTTTGTCCAGCTGTAATACACAAAACAGTTGTGTGATGAGTCCATTGCAGGGGAACTGGCCTGGTTCAGAAGTCTTTTACCTACTTTCTGTTTGCCACTTTCCATTTCAAGTTGTCAGGGTAAGGATACCTCAAAAACAAAAATGGAAAACTGAAATAACTCCAGGTTCTCTTTTTATAGGGTTTAACACTTTCTTGGTTTTCAGTAAGTCCAGGTAGAGTATAGTTGCTCCAGCAACTTTGGTCAAATGAGGCAGAAGCTTCACCTATGTCGTTCCTTACTGTTTGGCAGAACTAGAGGGAGCACACGGGGAGCTTGTCTGTTACAAAAGAAGAAAAAAACAGGGCTCAGTGTTATACTGGGAAATCAGTCCACTAAAAGCTGAACTACTTGCTTAGATGGTAATTCAAGTGATCAGCACACTGTCCTTCAATAACAGCCTGGCAGCTTGCTCATTAGTATAATACAGTATTAGTTTTCTCTCTTTCTGCCTTCCCACAACAGATTATTATTTTCTTACATACAGCTGAATATTGCATTTATCCTCCACTAATAGCACTGGAGGAGGGAAAAGGGCATAATTAAAGAGTACGTGTTATGTCTTTGTTTTAAGGGTTTATATTTTTGCTTCAAAGGTCAGCAGATAACAGCTCATATACTGCATATTTCTCCAACACATAACATGGTTTATAATGGTTTCCATTTGAATCTAGTCTTTTTTGCTTAGATGTACAATTGTGCACCCACAGGTTTTTTGTCAGGAAAATGTAAATCAATTGGTGAGTGGATTTTCAGAACTACTTAGTAGTGTTTTAATGTTGTTTCTTGAGTAAATCAAAGGTTTATCATTGTCTTTACTAGGATCATAGCAAACGAATATTAAGTGCTTTTGCAAATTCTACCCTGGATGCCTAAATATTGGATCTGTGATGGAAACAGGTACTTTTAACATTTAAATTACAGAAGTTATTAAAATAATAGTTAGCAGAAAACCATGCTCACAATTTCCTGGCACACTCCATGAGCTAATTTTTAAAAATTCTGCTACTTTTCTGAAGTGCAAATTCACCAAGCACATCAAGAAGATCTGAGAAATACCCCTGTATGTATAATCTTTTTTCAGTTATTGACTGAAATGATTGGATTTTTAAATACTATTTCTTTTTTTATTATTAATATGTGACATTTTTACTCATGTTTATGGACAGAAATAATTGTGAATACTGCCAGGGCCATTTCAAGCGCTGATTAATAGGTGCCTGTCATTGAGTCAGGCACTCAGATTCTAAACAGCCCAAAGGCACCTGCAGCCTCAACGAAGCAATGCTCATTTAAGGCTGGGCTGAAAATCAAGCACTGATGTTTTAACATGACTTTCCATTTTATAGCTGAACTTTTTCTGTTTTTATAAAATGCCACTAATCTATAACGGTTATGCACCACTGTGAAAGCATACAGTTTTAGAATACGGCATATCTAAACCAAAAACATCTTTTGAAGCCAGCATCACAGCTGGCACCTTTGTCAGCAGGCACAGTAGAAGGGCCAAGAACTGCTGCTGATTTCTAGAAATTCACGTGAGTTGGAACATCCAGGATTCAAAATGCTTGTCTGACTCCTTTCTCACCTTAGAGTTGGTCAGTGGGGTGTCAAATATGTGCTTGATCTCCTTCTATCAAGGGATATGACTGATTCTTTTCATGGTGCTTGTTACTATTTTCTTCTTGTTTTTCTTAATTATTTGGCATGAACTACAGCCCATCTTAAAACCATTACTTGACTGGGATTCCTTTCTTTCCATTTTGTTACTTCTGCACTCCAGGGGATTTCCTTGAGGAAGCTAATATCTTTCCTGGGTTGCTGTAATGATACAGGATCCAAGTTTCTTTGTTAAGAATTTCCATAACTCATTCAGTCACAGGCAGTGTTGGCACTGTTGGCTAAAGTTATTTCCTCCCTTTCTAGCAAGTCACCTTTACTTTTTGAGGGTAATTACACTGAAGAAAAGCCCCCATCATGTTGACTTGATTTGGCAACACTTTATCTTATTACCATGATCTCTGTTGGGAAAGATGCTTTCTGTATGGCTCATTGCATGGATCCTGACTCAGCCAGGGATGATTATTATAACATTGATACTAGGAAAATAATTAGGAAACCAAGCAGACAAACTAACATTGTAACAATGTCTATGAGTTATATTGTGTATAGTTGCCTAAAAGAAGAAAAAGGCATTGAAAGAGTCTTTATATTTATTGCCATACATACCTCAGAAAATTACGATGTGGCAGTAGCAACATTTGCGGTCATACAAAATTTTCAAAATGTGCAGGGGAAACATGGTAGAGCTTTCCCTTCTTCACAGAAGCTGTATAACATGAAGGATAATGGTGTCTTAAAAGTGCTGTTGGATTTCTCACAGACCCAAAAGGTGAATTGTAGATGTGGGGAGTCTGCGCCTGTTCATTCTTCTTCATTTCCTTTAAATGCTGTATGTACGACTCACTTTACGTTGTTGGCACTCTCTTCTTATGAATCCAAAGATCACATGTGTAACATGCAGACAGAAATAAATCCTGTAGGTAAAAGAAAGTAGAAATTGGCTAAAGATCAAAGGTTATCCTCATTCCACTCCTTCCTTCACTTTTATTATCCTGTCTAAATTTGGTCTTTTGTAGAGAGGATTGGGTGGTTGGTTTTTTTTTCACAAGGAAAGGTTGCGCTTAAATGAGAGTTTAAGGTTTTATTTGCTTTTCAACTCCGTATGTAATTCGAACCACAGTGTAGTTACTTTGCTAGAATCAAACCTGCAGTTCTTAGAGGGTATAGAAGATTGTGGAGTGGCTTAAGGAAACAACATTTCACCTCATGTGTACTGTGATCATCTATAGATTAAGTGACAAATAGATCTTTTTTCTTTTTTCCTTTTTTTTTTTTTTTCCTCCAAACAGCTAAACCGAATCTGGTATCATTAAGGTCCCTATTCTAAAAACAGTTGGGCAAGCGCTTAACAAAGTCCTAAGATGTAAACAGAATTAATTGTGTGATTGATTGTTTGCCAGATCAAGCCTTAAGTCTGTGTCTTGGAAAATTCCTCTAGAAAGCATGCTTGTAATTTTTGTAGTTTTTAATTTTTGATTACGTTCTTCACTGGAACATAATAAAAAGATGTTGATTTTCCTGTCTTCATAGAGCCCCAAGCTTTAGCAGGTACCTTCTAAATGCTTTATTTAAGGCTATGAAATGCACTGGAATGAGTAGTGATCATCAGTAGAGCAACTAGAACAGACCAAGTAGAAAAGTTAAGAACAAGAAGCGAAGGGTATTTAACTTCAATAGTTTCAAAGCTTTACTTATCATTACTCACTTAAAGGAGATTAATCAAAAACAATAGCTGTCCCAGGAAACTACCACAAAACTTCTCTCCAAAATCTTGTCTCCAAATTAACATTTTTTCTTGCAATTGCTTCTTGTCATTAAAACTGAAATAAATTAATTCTACTTGAATCTTGGGTGAAAACTTCATGGTAGCGTTTATGTAGCTATAGATCGCCACATAAAATGAAGTACCATCATTTTTGGCTGTGGTGCAGAATTGCTTAGAACATTGTTGGTCAGGAGTGAGCGATACTGGTAGAGACATCTACGAAATTCTGGACAGTTTCAACTTATACCAAAACCTTGAATCAAAATAAGTGATCCAGTTGTTAGTGCTGCCTCTAAAAACACTCCAAAATAGAGCTAAGAGGTAACATATGTTTCCACTATTTTTCACTCCATGGTTGTACACTATACTCAAACCGCAAAGACAAAGGAAGAAGCAATTTGTAAATAAAAATTTCATTTGAAAAATACAATTACTTTTAATTATAGCTTAACTACAAGTATTATTTGTCATATTGATGCCATAAGTGACCAGGGTTATGTCAGGTATCTCTAAATAAGTGGGGTATATGTTGCACTGATGTGCAAATAGGAAGAGAATCTGGGGTGATAACAGTTAATGATGGTAAGAAGAGAGACAACCTCATGTTTCAACTAATCTCCAGCTATTAGGGATCAGCATGAGGGACATTATCTCACATCTGCCTCATACAAAATTCCATATACCTAACTCCAAAGCATCTGGTGTGGGCCATAGTCAGAAACAGGATACTGGACTAAATATATTCCATGCTCCCTGTGCAATATCCTTGAGCTTTCTACATTCTCATGCAACAGATGTGAAATATGCCAGTAATATCTGTTCTGCTTTAATTATTTGCACTACTGTATTTGAATACTAGGTTTTGGTCACCTAACCAAGCAATTGCTGAAGCTAGCGGATGGTCGTGTGGTGCTGGCACTGGAGGGAGGACATGACCTTACTGCCATCTGTGATGCATCTGAAGCCTGTATAAACGCCCTTTTAGGAAATGAGGTAAAACATAAATTATAGTAGGTGGAGAGAATGATCCAAGTTTGCTGAAACTCCTATCTTTGATTTTCTTTTAGTAACAATAGCATCAGTCCTTTATTCATTTGGTATAAAAACCACACAGTTTGCATATGTCTTAGAAATGAGCAGACCTCAGATGAGCTGGTTTCGATAAATACCACTAAATTAGATGATTATATAAATCCTTTAGTGTTTGCCTAAAGTATTCCCAGTTCTGAGTAAGATTTAATACTTCAAAATTGCTTTTGGTGATATTGTGCTGAATACCAGACTTGACATCATTGGTAGTCATTGATGTGCATATCATCTATAAGGATCAGACCTTCCAGCCAACTATTATGGAAAAAAAATGGCTTTTGCAAGGTATCTGGTAGTCTTAGGAACTGGATATTGCAAAACCACATCTTTTGCAGTATTTTGACACTTCAACTGGCATGTGAAAGAATATATTTCAGAGGCTTTTGAAATTGAAGAACATTAATAAAAATGTGTCCAAGACTTCAAAAAAATTTTTTTAAGTTATAAAGTAAGATTCAGGTTGATCTGTGTGTAATTTAAATGAAGTGTCCAAGATTTGTCAAACTCTCTATATATTATTTAAAAACTTTTGAGAGTGGACTATCAGACAAAGTAAATATGAGTACATGCTATTTATGTAAACAAACACAAGATAAGCATTCGTATTAGTGAAAATTGGTTTTGCTGTCCACTAGACAATATCATTTCTCCTACAAATATGGTGAGAAGGAAAATAAGCTTGCTGAAGGTGCAGTCAAAATCATTTATGAAAGGGCAAAAGCCTTTATCATAAATTGTGAATTTTGCAAGATCTTATTATAAAGTGAAGTGTGTTACTTTTTTTTTTCCCCAGGGAAAGTGGTAACAGCTATATAATCTCTCCAATCAAATGTATGAGTGCCAAACATCAAGCTAGTCTGCCAGTTCCCTTCCACTTTAAGACTTCATACCTATGTGAATATATGTGAAGTAATGTGTCTTCTGATGGATATTGGATAGAAGGATTTTCTAAATGTTCTTTTTAACCTTTGCTTTTTATCTTTATGACCCATTGAGAAAAATATTTTTACACTTATCTTTTTTTACATTATACATGCAATGAATAAAGTGATAGCTTTTCAAATATATTCTCAGAAATGTAAAGAAGTAGACATGTCCACAAAAAAGAAAAAGCTTTCATTGGGTTTTATCTACTATCACCTTTGACAAGTCCCATAAGGAGGGTTTTCCAGTGTGGTGACATGCACTATTGAAATAGATGTTCAGCTCAGTGTTGGTCCTTTTATTTAGGTGCTGAAATATGGATTACAAAACCTAGCTTGAGGCATTTGACAATCTTAGGGAATGCAGCATTGCCTTCCTGATCAGCTACCATTCCAGGGCACTCTCATTGATATTCTCTGTCATCATCTTCCCTGCAGTAGTATCTCATAACATCAGTGGCTTTTCATAGCCTTTCTAAACCCATTCTCTGAAATTTGCACCCTTGTGGAACTAATGCAAATGGTACAATGCTGGTGATATGATGTGTCTTCTTCCGTGTAGGTGCCTGGGTCCCTCTATCCAGTTATGACCATTTGGTGGTGCTACCCATTTATGAAAACCGCCTCATTTTGTTTTAACACTGTATCACACCCAACTGCTGTTTCTGCTGTCACTGACTAGCCATTATCTGAGAAAAAATACCAACTGTGAGAAAAAGGAATGGGATAAGTGTAGTGGAACAGAGACTTCTTCCATTTTATTTTAGAATAACTAGAGACCGGGAAATTAGATAAATTGTGAGTCTGTCTGTTTGAAAAATATAGCAAAGCAAATTTCAGGAGAGACAGAAATTCAATAACTGAGAATTAAGACAAACATAACCATGCAGCCATTTTTAATTCAGTTGTAAAAGAACATGATTATTAATAACTTGAAACATCTCATGCAATAAGCATTATTCTCATGTGCTCTTACTCACAGCTTCAGGGACATGCATTAAATGGTCTGGTGCAGCAGAATTTCAAAGAGAAAATATGCTGTGGCTGCTAAGAGAAAAATACTCCAGAGAGGATGTTGTTACCAACACTACCACAAGAAACTGATGTTTGCTTAAAAGAATAAGCAAAGGTGTTGCCGAGGAGCAGACACTAATGAGGAAGTCTGATACCTAGTTAGCAGTTAGAAATCAGCACATCTGTTGACATCTATAGATTTACGGCAATCTACACCACATGGCTGATAGCATATACATTGCTTGATTTCAGCATAATATTCATGAACGTGCACAGCAAACTCCAAGCGTGTTTCTGCCAAGGACAGAAAACAATATTTTTCTTCAAACAACCAATTATTGTAATTTGAGGATGCATTCTTCCTTGAATGCAATTCTTTGCAGGTGATTAATAGGATAATTATAACTTATTATCTGCCCTTCACTTTTACAAATAATGGTATGTAGTGCAACTCTAGTTTAAAAACATTGGCAGGATGAACTTTAGTTTCTAAATGCTACACATGTAATTGAACTCAAATTAGAAAGGTTGGGAAAGGCCTTTGTAAGGTACTCTGCAGTTTGTCAGATGTATTTATTCATGTGCTGAGGATTAGAATTCATAAACATTTTGTAGGATTTTTTTAAAACTTTTTCTTTTCTTCTGTTGCTTTTGGCCACGACTTGTCAATACAGAAATTCACTGCTTCATATGTTCTATTACCAGCAGAATAATGTTTTTAAAAAAAGAGTAATTGTAAAACTAGCCACAATTTCCAGCTGTCATGGAGAGCTGGTTTGATATGTAGAGGTAACATCAAACTTACGAGTGAAAAATGTTTTCTTTTCTTGTTTGTCTCCGAACACTGAGAAGTAAAATAGGTTGACATCCAAAATAGATATATTTTGCTCTTAGTTATATGTATGTGGCCTGTAGTACAGTGATCTGTTAGCAAGAAAACTTTTTATTCTTCTCTTAGCAAATGCAAATGGAGCCACTAGGAAAAGAATACACTGTCAAGTTAATCTTCTTTAAATAATTTGAGCATGGCACAGGAAATTCCTGCATACAGTTGTTGATTTTGAAGACTAACCAAAAAAAACTATTCAAAAGGTCTCTTTTTCTTGGGAGAGCTCAGAATTTAAATGAGCTATCAGCCCTATCTATGTGTGGTCAATACTTTTGAATTTCTCTGCAGAAGTACTTTTGAACAATCATTTCAAATTTTGACAGAAACACAAATGGGATCATAATTGTTGATTTTCTCTGACTGGAGGTACTGCTATTGTTGTTTCTTTCTAAGACCCAGTTCCCTAAACAGAGGTGCCTCGTGCCTTTTTAGGTACCTTAGGGTATCCAGGACATTGGCCCAGGACTGGTAGATCTAACACAGAATTTAGAGGAGATCCACACCTTTTCTGAGTGGCAACTCTAGATCAGGCAAGACCCCCTATAGTATCTGAAATGGCTCAGTCTAGTTTGGTTGTGTGAATCCCTCCTTAAATGATGAGAAAACTAAAAAGGAAATTATAGAGGTAAAGGTAAGGATAAATGTTATAAAGACAACATTATTAATTAGAAAGTTTATATATTAAAATATTTTTAAAAAAAGATTTCGAGATCTCAGGTTTTCTTGTCTGTACTTCCGTGTACAAGCAGAAAATTTCCATGT
This sequence comes from Platalea leucorodia, assembly GCF_965183815.1. Lineage (NCBI taxonomy): Eukaryota > Metazoa > Chordata > Aves > Pelecaniformes > Threskiornithidae > Platalea > Platalea leucorodia. Next base: position 134,791,850 of record NC_138823.1, on the reverse strand, counting down.
CACTTTGAGAAAAATCCATTTGACCATTTGCAGAGCTAATTAGGAGCACTATAGGTTATCTCTTTGGAAGGAAATCTTCCTAAGAGGTGAGAAGAGATTAAGCAGCTGGATTCCCTTGAAATCCAAAATGAAAACATGGAAATCCTTCTGGCAGGTAAAAAGGCAGGATGAGCATCAGTTGCTTTAAAATATCCCTGAATTTTCTTGACATGACTACAAAACTTGTCCATTAAAAGAGCATCTGTCAAAACAAAGGAAATGGTGGATTCAGATAATTAGAAAAGAGACATTGCTTTTAAACCTAAGCATTTCTGTGATGATCATATATTCTTGTGCTTAAAATTCAATTCTCTCATTTGTTGTGGTACTCTAAATGATTCTACAATTTTTCACAGATTGTTTGTATAGTTTCAAATACTTACTTTTAAAGCATATATAGATATATATATTACTTCAATTAAGAAAACCATTAAATGTTAAGATTTGTATGTTGTTCCAAGAAGTGTGTGAATATTGGGTTGAATATTGAGATTTTTCCCCAAAATCTTTGTTATGGAGAATGGAAATTCCATGCTATTTTGTCCGTCCTAGCTTCATTGCTGTAAAGACCTCTGCTATGCCTTTCAGTGCCAGGTGGTGGTGAGTAAGGCTACTCTATACATACAAGGATAGGTTCTGGTTTCTTTCCTCCAGATTACTTTTGAAGAGGCACTACTTGGATTTAAAAAGCCCTCAGGGATAAACTTTCCTTGAGTTCAGTATCCTAAATCCTGCAGCTTATTTCCAACATAACTGCGTTCAGTTGGGGGTTCTTCTGTAGCCAGAGAGAATGAGGAAGTATTCCTTCAAGCACACAACACTTTGAGTCAAAAACTAAGGATTTGGTTCTTCCTTTATCCCATCCCTTTTCAAGCAGCCAGGTGGGATATTTCCATGGGACATAGAAGTCAGTCTAACATCATGGTCCCTCCGACCTGTCTACAGGTTTGGGCAGTGTCTCTTAGCTCAACATGATACAGCAGTTTGCTGTGGTCTATAACAAGTGATAATTAGTCACAGACAGGGTCGTGCTCTTCTTTGCATAGAGGAAACAGAGAAGTGCAGTCCACAGTGTGCTCTGCCCAGCGGGACCCTGCAACAAAGGCACACAGAGGATGCATGTCTGCTCTCATTGACTGTGGCAGCCAAGGCTGAATTTGGCCCTAAGTGCAAAAACATTTCTAAGTGACTAAATTTAACATCTTCTAGTAAATATTCTTCTGGCTTGAATTTCAGTCTGAAGCAGAATTTGACAAAACATTGTGATTGGTTGGCTCCCAAGCATGCTTGAAAACTTATACTGGACAATTTTCTTGCAGAGTGTGAAGTATGTGCTTCTTTCTTGCAATCTGTTGAGCTGGCATTTAGGAGGGGATGGTAATTTAAGTGGAAAGCTCATACTCTGCAGCTTTCCTGCTGATGATGAAAAGTTGGCATTTTTCTCCTTTGTGGAATTCAGTGTGAATCTGGGGCCGCTTGCCAGCTAGGCAGTGAGCTCTGCCAAGAGGGCCTGGACTGCGTTAAAAAGGGGTTATTTGCCAGAACAGGTAAGCATTTCTCTCTCCAAAATGGAAATATTCATGGAAGTGAATATGGCCTGAGATCAGTTTTAAATTGCATGGTAAACTTGGTCACAATCTCACATCCTCATTGTAAATCTAAGTATAGTACTAGAAAATAATTAACCCTGAGTCTAAGCCACCTGTCAACTGTTGTGTGCAAAAACCCGGAGTCCAGAAATTGGCCCAGAAATAGAGAATTAGGTGGAGCAGGAAACTGGAGCAATGTATGTGCCAGAGGTCAGCATGGTGACATCAAAGCCCCCAAGGTGGGCAGTGCTAGTCAGGAAGTGGTTTGGCCAAGGAAACAGAGAATATTCTGATTCCAAAGTTCCGTATTTCCAAGGCATCCCTTGTTTTTTCTGGGACTGATAGGTGCTAATGATCCTTTGTGTCTTTGAACCTATTCTCTACTGAAAAATGACTCGTTTATGTACAGCATTGTAACAGTGGATCACAAAAATACCTGCCTAAAGTGCTTATATATAAACAGAGAATGCAGAAATTTTGACAAGATTGCTAACATAAGAACACAGAGGACCTGTGAGATCTTTGAATGTTGTCCTCTGTAATCATAGGCAACCCTAAGAGCAACAAAGCCCAGTCTTGGTGCTGATGTGCTTCTTGCACAGTTTATCTGGGAAAGGGAGGTTGTAGCACTTCCTCCTGCAGCCTAGGCATCCCTGTGGAGCCTGCCCGCCTTCTCCCCTTCCTCTGCTTCGGTCAGGACTCTCCATGCTCCTTACATTATGCTTGCAATTGACTCGCTTTTCAGTTATCTCTAACTGCACTCTGCAACAATCTTCACTGAAGCTAATTTTGGTGCTTTAAAACGTGACAGTGCTGAGGACAATACAGATATTGCTGGATTTTCTAGATTTCCCAGCTCAGTACAGGGTGCTGTAGTTTCAGATTCTCTCCACGTTCCCAAGGATCATTTCAGATCACCTTCTGGGCACATGAAATTTCCATCACTAATTCCTTCTTCAAACATTTGTTGATATGCCTCTGGCAGACTTTGGCAGCCCAAGTGATTTTTGCCCATTTACATTGTTTTTCCTACTTCGAAAATGATTAGTGGACACAGTTTCTACTTTCATCTGCTACTTTGGGCACAAAAGCCCAATTCAGCCATGTAAAAGCTTTGAAAATGTGACCCTTTGTGTCTGGTCCAAACTGTCTCTCCAGTGGTTTGGTTATTTCTGCACTGACTTGAGCTGTTCTTCTCTGAAAGATTTCTTTCCTGACAGTGTATTTCCAGTGCTCTTTTCAGCTTCCTGTCTGTTAGCCTCCAGATTTAATAGACTTCATGACCTGAATGCCAATAAGTGTAGGAGGGAAGGTGATGGTGCCATAAATGCCAGGTGTAGAGTAATTTCTTTTGTTCACTGTTGGGTCTAACTGCTGATATTTTCCAGGGACACCCCTATGTCTATACACTTGTATCCAACCAGTGGATAGCTGCCAACAGAAATCATTCTTTCGAATGCAGACAGTCTCATTTCAAAGTGTATAGAAATGGCTGCCATAACCCACCGGCTTTGTTTCTACAGTGTTTTTGTAACAGTACTGCATTTGGGCTGAACAGGGTACATGATGTAATGAACTTACTTCTAGAGCCTGATAAGGTTTCCCTGATATGGAAGAGGATCCAAGTTCTGCCTGGCTATCCCTAAGAGCAGGAGGCAGAATAGCTCCAGAGCAGAAGCTGAGCTTGGGATACAACACGAAACTTTTGTGGAAAAAAATTCTTAAGGAAATGATGAAACATGACTGTTATATTCACATCACCTGCAGATCTCTTAGTAGAGCTAACAGATGGAGTAATGATTGGGATAATTGTTGGATATCTGACACTTTTTCTTCTTTTCTTTAATAATTCTTCATCTTATCCTGATTTCTAAAAACACACATGCCATTTCTAAATATTCATCTGATATGTCTAATATTCAAATGTAGCCTACTCATTAAACAATTTACTTCTGTTCTAATAAATAAAGAGGTGTCATCGATATATTAGGAAAAATCAAGGCAATATTTTGGCTTGTGCAAAAATCCAGCTCTGAAGAAGGCTGAAGTATTCACCTTCTAATAGGAAATCTTCTCTATCTTTGCATGAGTTGCTCCCAGTTTAATAATTTGTACAAGAGGTCTGCAGAAAGAATCTCAAGGTACTCAAAGGGCAAAACAAGACACAGCTCTCAGATCTTGCAGTCTGGCAATTCCATACCTTGTACTATTATTCCTACTGTTACAGCCTGGAGCTATTTTGTCCTGCTTCAGGGGAGTGAATTGTTTGTCAAAGCCTTAGGAATTAGGAAATTCTCAAAACAGAACCTTAAGCTAGCATTCACTTCCCCTTCTGTGTTCCTGCACCCGGTACAACCAAACAGAACTTCAGGATTTTGTCTTCTTCCTGGCCAAGGGATAGATTGTTTTAAACAGAAAATAACAAGTGATAAAAGCAAGTGCTATTTATCTACATAACCCAAGGTATGGATTATTAAGATTATTATACAGATTATTGTTCTAAAACCCGTGAAGCTTGATCAGTTGGTGGGCATTTTCATAAATACGCAGTTTTCCCGCAGGTACCTGCAAGAGTTACCAAATAGAGTAACCTATGAAGATCGTGAAGTAAATGTGGTTTAAGAGTTGCAAATGTATCTGCAAATACTATTTTTATTGTAATTGTTCTCTTCATTCTGTTCCATGGTACATATTAGCAACAATCTTCCTTTGCAGTTTGGCCTCCTCAGTAACCAAGTAGAGTTGGGACCCAGTCAGATCCTACCAGCACTTCTATGCACACTTGCGTACTGCCCAGAATGGAGTGATTTATGCTATTTGAAAAAAAAAAAAAACAACATAGTGCTATTGTTTGTAGCCACAAGGAAATCTTCCAGCTGCAATCCCGTATGGGATTCTAAGGAAATAATGACATGAACAGCCCTATTCATTTTAGTTACCGGGACTCCAAAAGACTGGTGGTATTTGCAATGTCTTTATAACTGACAGGCATTCACTGCTGATCATAATGGTAAGATCCCAGAAGTTCTGGGATTTGTAGCTGAGCTTGCTTAAAATAGCACCACTAAGGGAGTATCTACATTGCAGTTACTTCCCACTTTGTGTACTTGGATCAAAGCTGATTTTATCTGCTTGGTGGGTAGCAAGGCAGCAGTAGCAACCCAGAGGACAATATATGGTGGCTACTGAACTATTAACTTCACAGAGGAAGCTCCTTGGGTGGGCTTCACTTGACCTAGTTTAAAGTAGACCCAGGCAATGCTTAAGAAGGGAGTTTTGTCTGCAGTACAGATGTCTCCTGTCAACGATGACCGAACTTCCTTAGCTTTAGAGAAGAGAGATTGGTATTGATATCGCTCTTCCTTGTCTACCTTGACACGGTTGCTACTCCTGGCTCCGCAGGCAGCAGCTTTAGCAGGCTATGCAGGGAAGCGGAAAAACTGGCGGGACTCTATGCATAGTTCAAGGAGAATATAGTTATTACAGTACAAGAAGAGACATTTAGCCCAAGCAATCTTTTACCCTTTTTCTAGAAGAAAATGTATGGAAGGTGGAGAAAAAAGCACAAGTGGATGAATTTCAAAATACAGTTTGCTTGGTATATCTGTCCATTGCAGGGCAAAAATAACTGTGCAGTAACTGAACACTTCCTTCTGCTAAGTTAGTATGATGCAGCCCTACTCAAAGAATTAAAACTGGCTAATTAAAATGCAGCTGACTCTATAAAAAACTAACTTAGAGAACTCTTGCTTCTGATCTGCATACCCATTTTTTATCTACTACTTTATTTGAAATTAATGCAAAGCTAGTAAAAGCAGCTGTGTTTTATGGTTTTCCCCTATAAATCCTAAAATGTGTAAGATGGTTAGATGTAATAACACCAGAAAAATAAAGATACTAGAGTGCACACTTCAGTTCCAGTGTGGCTTCAGCAAGGTTTTGTTTGGAGTGCCCAGCTGCGTATACAGACGCAGTGGAATTTGGTTTGTGAGGAACCTACAAAAATTACACAAATAACTAGCATTTTTTTAATGAATAATACACAGACATGCACCTGCTTCAGAGACTCCATAGATTAGTCTTGCAGCCAATAGAAAAGCCCCTTGGAATTCAATTACATGGCTGGAAAACAGAAAACAAAATCACGGCTATACTTTTAGAACTGATACCAGCAAAACGTTAACCAGTTCTTGGGCTGAGCTTTTCCTGAGGATTAGATTGTTTCAGTTTGTTTTACTTCCCTGTGGCTTATTGAAAATTTATATTATTCTATTCTATTCTCTTCTTGCAGCTGGAGCCTCTCCCAGAAGATATTGTGCACCAAATCCCCAATATGAATGCAATAGCTTCTTTAAAAAAGACCACTGAAATTCAAAGTATGTTTCTCAGTTTGGGTTGGTGGGTTTGGGGTATTTTTTTATTATTAATTAATGTCATAGTCATTAAACTATTGTTTCAAAGGAAAGAGCGGGCACATGTTTTATGTATAAACCAACATGCTGTGTCTAATATATATACATATACATACATGCTTTTATTTTTGTTTCTTTGACATCTCTTAGTTTCTGCTATGTATTTAGCCCTGAAAAAATTTACTCATTGAAATTATTTAGAGCTTTCTGATTCCTGACTATTCCCAAATCTTTCCATTCCAGAGCAGCTTGTATGAAATAGGTGTTTGTCAGTGAGGGACAGGAACAGACAGGTAAATTAGAGCTCTAACGAGTAGTTCCTTTGGATTCTATTTGTGCAGCCCTGTACAAGGTACTGACTTTGAGATGTATAGGAGCTTGAGACAGAGTTAAAAAGCTCAAAATGGGTACTGACCCATGGAACAACACTAACAAATCACGGTTTTATTCTGTTTCTGGTGCAGAGGGTACTTGATTTCTTCACTTGTGTGCCCTGACCCCAACCCTTTACTACCCAGATGCTTTATGGCATTTGCTCTGGTGTCACTGCAAAATTTTCTCTTTGCCGTCAGTTGCCTTAATCCAACTGAGCAGACTTCCCTTAAATTCTCTAATCTTCTGCTCTCTGCCATTTTACCAAGGCAGTGGGAGCTTCCTGACTTCTACTGTTTGCTGGCTCCTTAACAATAACAAATGGATAACAAATGTTTTGCTTCATGTTAGATGAATCACAAATAATTGGGATTCATTTCTATAAAATAAATGCAGTTTTTAAAAGGGACACCGTGCATTATCCATTGATCATGCAGCAATTAATCTGATTTTAGCTGTAAAGTGACAAATAAAATTCATTGTAGGTATATAATTCATCCTTCATATGCAGTAGTCACCCAGATATGCAAATGCTCTAAGTAAATCAGCTGTACATGATAAATTCCAGTAAATCATTTTTGCTGGGTGGTATGTCCTCGGGTAGCTCATGAGTTAGTATCTTCCTTAAAATGCCGTGTTAATGATCTGGAAGGAAATTAAGCAAATTAAGGAAACTCATGTACTATGCAAGGTAGAGCAGATTTGCAAATGATAATAAGGACAAAAAGCTGAATACAGGCCACAGACATTAAGAAAGAATATGTAATTCTGTTTGAAATAAGACACATATTTAATGAAAATGCATCTGAAAAAAAAAAAGGGTGAATTGAGAAAATAAAAAATTAATACTGGCTCCAGAAAGGCATAGTGTCTTACTAGAAATACACACAAATGATGACAGTTCAGAAAGAAGGAATGGATTTAGTAAGAAATATATAGCGTGTCTCTAAAAACATAGTTTGGAGCTCTGCAGAGTGGCTTAACTTTGTTTGTTCAGAACAAGATTAGGTTTGAACTGAGCTGGTACAGTCACGGCAGTCCAATGGGTTGTTCTTCTGAAACGTAAGTGGGGCTGCCCAGGGTTTGGTGTTATTTATCCACAATATTCTGTCTTTTCTTGCAGCTATTACCTAAAAGTATATGCATACATCATTTTGTCTGGAGAGAGACCAAGTATTAGAGAGGAATATGCTTGGATGACGGAAAGGAGCATTGAGGAAGTTTAGTATAGCTTTATGGAGGATGCATATTTAGATGGAATTAAGAGAAGCAAGTACATGTTGAATATTATAGAGAGTTATGCAGGCTGAAAAGCATTAGGCTGTGGGGTAGCACCTCGAGGGATACTGAGAGGGCCTGATTTGTTTGGATGATTGCTTGCATGTATACTGAGTCTGTATTTCTGTGATCCAACTTTGATAATGAATATTAGCAATATTTTAGAGAAAAAAAGGCCCTCCTCTGTGTTTGCTGCAAAAAACTGAAGATACAATACTTAGACAATGAGAGGAAACAACTTTTTTCTAACTAGAATGGAATTTGTATAAATGTTTTGTTTGTGACAGTGATCCAAAGCTCCTTTGGAAATGTAATACATTTGGAAGTAGTAGTTCCCACACCCATGTAATATGCTATTTCTAAACAATCCTGTTCACTAGCTTGCATACCACCCCCAAACTGTTTTTTTTCAAGCAAGCCATGGTACAGCATGTCCAAATCTATCTGTGAAAGGCAATTACAAATGCCTGTAAGAGTGACAGAAACATTCACTTTTATTATTTCCTGGTAGTAATCAGTGCTCCCACAAATCTTTGAGGGAGACTTAAGCACATTTTCATGCTGAAAGCCAAAGCATACCTAGAAGACTGATTTGGTTTCATTGTTTGTTCTTGCAAGCCGTGGTTGCTCTTCAAGTTTTGTGTGAATGAAACCAGCAGTATGCTTCATTCTTTCCCCTGAGCTCCACCAAGTTCTTCTCAATGAATGTAACAGGACCGGTAGAATTTCACATTCCAGTATAGCACAGCAGAAATGACATTTTCAGAGATGTGAGCAGTTTGAGGCAGATGCTTTTTGAGCTCATTTAATTGTCAATCCACAGCATACCTAGGGTTTCTAACAAAGCTCCTTTGCAGCTGCATGCTGTGATTGCCTCTCCGTTCCACAAGACTTTGTCTGCAAATCTTGTGGTTGAGCTGACATGCAAGCCCCGTATGTTTTGTGCACAACACATAAATGTTGTTCTTTATAAAAAGAAGCTTATAAAGCTGTTCTGCTTGTGTTTGTAAGGTACAGCTTTCTGACTTTAAAGAAAAATCTACCACTGCTTTTTCACAAGCATCAGAAAGCCCTCTTTGCATGAGGTACACGCTGCTACCTGGATGCTATTCCTAATTGGGACTGCTTTAAAATTTCCTCCCACAAACCACAAACACCCTGCCATGCACTGCCCTTCTCCAAGACCCTCCACTGCAGCATAGGTGCTGCCACCTGCTTCCTGGCCTGACTCTGCTCTCCCTCTTCATCGCTGAAGCCCCCCTCATAACACAATTCTCAATGCAGGGAAACAAGGAAAATCACAGATCACTTGGGAGTGAAGGGCAGTTGAATGGGCACAGAGAGCCCACTAATATGCTTGAATTGGCCCTGAGTTTTAGTGTTACAAGAAAGTCAGGATTCAGGGGGCAGCTGGTGTGTGAGCCTGTGTGTGAATGAACGAATGCGATGTAGCAATCCTCACTGATGCTGTTTTATTGTTGCTGCAGGAGAGCAGCACAGTGGTAGCTGGTTACTAATATTTTATTTTATGAATAAGAGCCCTTGAAAACTCCAGCAGTGAACATGGGTTCATTTCTTTTATAGGCAAGAGGGGGTATTATTCCCATGCCAACAGATTTGATTTTCTTGCACATCTGTTTCTGCAACAAAAACCCCACCCATTCTGCGAACATTTAGCTCATAAATTATAGGGTTTGAATTGGGTGTATATTGCAAAGACTGACTTTTGCACATATGATCTGTGAGAACATTGTGGAATGCTCATATAACTTTTTTGTTTGTTTTTAGTGTATTTTTTAATGAATAGAGAATATGGTCTCTGAGCACAGTAATAATAGAGAATATTTTTGTCTTGTTTTTATAAAATTTGCCAGGCTCCAATCATTGAGCCTACTGTTATGTACATAACTTTTTAGCTGTGTCTTTCATGCTTTTGGAGCAAAGCCAACCTCCTAACACTTAATCTCAACTTTGTAGGATACTTAATACACTTTACATTTTATCCCCAGAAGGTCCCTGTTATTTAAAGATTCTGCTAACTACTCAAACGTGCACACTATTAGAGTTCAAAGAAACATGCTGGCCATGCTCGTTGGTTGTTCTAGCACATTGACTTGGGCTTTCATCTTGCAATGATGTTTTTGAATAAAGACATTTTCAGGCTTTATTGACAGCTGCTTTCTCACTGGAGGGAAAAGTTCATCTTTCGAAAAGCCTGAAACTGTGTTGAGAGCTGTGTTACCAAAGAGGGAGTTTTCAGCAGCCTTTGTGCAGCACAGGCAGCACCACCGCTGGCCTGGTCTCCCAGCTGTCAAAGCCTCCAGCTACCCTCCGGATAAGCACCTCGACTCAGTCCACTGCCCAGCTGCCAAAATCCTCCTTTTAGCCCTTGGAAAAGTCCCCTACTTGATCCCCTCTCTTTCACAGCTGTTGAAACCCTCCGTCTAATTCCCAGATAAGTACCCTGACCCAACCTCTGCAGCAGCTGCTGGAAGCTTCTTGCTAAACACTGAACAAGCTCTGGTCCAGAGCTCCCAGCCTTCCCAAAGCTCCTAATTTCCAGGTGTCATCCACCTGGCAATTAGTGAGTACTTGGTGGATTACTGGACTGTAAGAAATACATATGTAAATTCTTACTGGTTCACCTGGTTACCACTAATCAACCTCTGTTTTTTAATAGGACTGCAGTAGCAGACCATTTTACATGTTGATGATGAGTGACCTACCATTATTATTTATGTTGCTCGAGAAGCTTCTTACTGTCTCTTCTGTTGCACGCAGAAAGCTGAGAATACTCAAGATTTTAATCCACTGCTGTGTTTTTACACAGCAAACCAGAAAGCTCTATTCCTTATGATATCTGGCAGCTTTCCAGCAGCAGCCAGTTCATATATGAAAGTTTTAAATAAATTATTGTTCTAGTATACGCCCTGAGGTTGGAGGAGAAAGAACATCCAGGACTAACAAACCTGATTGTTCTGGCAACATCACTTCAGTCCGAGCTGGCATTTCTGACTTTTTTCCTTTTCAATACAGTGCTGTGTGAGCACTTTGTACAACAATGTTCATTTTTCTAGTCCCATTTGCTGTATATGCATCAACTGTCTGCCATATCAGAGCTTCTAGGTATTAACCCTGCCCTGAACTCCCTTCACCTTGCGTAGATAAAGCCAATAGCTTGTCTGACAGTATGAGTTCATTAGCCTGTGTGTTACTCCTCCAGTTTATTACCTTCTGGGGAAGGGTGTGACACAGCCCTTGGAATGAAAGCACTTTCCAACTTGGCATTCTTAGGTTCAGAAATATACCTCTTCACTGCAGTCTGAAATTTCAACTGCACTGCTTACACCGCAGTGATTTTAAATTATAATCACCCAGTGTTGAACTAAGTGATTACTATGCTTGTACCACCATGCTAGCTAAAATTCCCATAAATTATTATGTGTGTTTTCCTTAGGCAAGTACTGGAAGTCAGTGGAGCCATACTCTGTGCCAGTGGATTGTGCTCTGGCTGAGTCTCAGAAACAAGAGAGGGAGGAGACAGAAACGGTATCTGCTATGGCCTCTCTTTCAGTGGATGTTGAGCAGTGTATCCCTCAGGAAGGCAGCAGGTAAGCATATACAATTATAGCAGAGAGCAAGGCTTTTGTTACAGTCACATGAGATGAAGATTGCTAGATTAAGGGTTGTTTCAAAATTATCTGCTAATTGAGGTACCTGGAATTTTTCATCCCTGGATGTGAGTGCTCTCCCTTGGCCACTGGAAGCGGAGGTATTCTAGGCTAACAGGGGTTTTTTTTGGTGTGTGTAATTCTTTACGAAGATTCATGATTAGTACAAGAACCTTGTTTTCTTCCCATGTCTAATGCTCTCCACTACATAAAGAGTGCACTATCCATATGCGGAAAATAGACATGATCAAGTGTAATCGACCATATTCTTCTCATTGGAAGCTATTCAAACCTGGTTTAGTTTTAATTTTCTAGGAAGGCATTTAACACACGGTCAGATAAATTTAATAAGGATGGACTTAAATCATTATTAAATGATATTAGGCAGACATAAAAGTTACTTCCCTGGAAGCAATGGAACGGTGCCAGTATAAAACTTAAAGCAATCCTGACCAGGATTAGGGCCAACATTTTCTGTGTACCAAGATGAAGGTAGACCAGCAATGAATGGGAAAGCTGTTTTTTCCAGCTTGTCAGCTGCTTTTTACATTAATGAAGATTGCTTTCAATTTCACAAATTGAGAAGATGATACAGTAACTGCTGTTGTGTTTTTTGCCAATTAGAGATGAAAAAAATTGACAGCCACTGAATACTGTGTCATCTACAAAACAGTTTTTCTTCAAAGAGTTGTTAGGAATCAGAAAAGCCACTCCAGAAGTTAGACCTGCAATTATAAAGGGGAGGAGGAAGTGGAGGGCAAAGAATCGGGTTAATGTGGGGTTGTCTACTGAGAAGCCACCTCAGGCTCATTCTACAAGGGTTTGGCCAATGTAGGGGATAGCTGAGAATAGGTTGGTAATGACTGTGGCACCTCAGAATGATATTTGTCCTCATGGTAAGACGTAGCCTACAAAGGCAGTTGCTATGAGTGTGAGTAGGAGGATGATTCCTGTGTTTCAGGTTTCTTTGTAGAGGTAAGAGCCATAGTAGAGTCCTCGTCCGATGTGGAGGTAGATGCAAATGAAGAAGAATGAGGCTCCGTTTGCATGTAGGTTGCGGATTAATCAACCGTACTGGACATTTCGACATGTGTGTGCGACGGATGAGAAGGCCAGAGTTGTGTCTGCGGTGTAGTGTATAGCGAGTAGGAGGCCTGTTAGGATTTGTGTTGCAAGACAGATGCCTAGGAGTGAGCCAAAGTTTCATCAAGCAGAGATGTTTGAGGGGGTGGGTAGGTCAATTAGGGAGTTGTTGATTATTTTTAGTAGGGGGTGGGATTTTCGGATATTGGGGGCCATTAATTTTGAGTCTTTGTGTTGATAGGATAATGAGGATGGATAGGGCAAATGATCCTAGGTAGGTTTTGATTAATCCTGTGTGAATAGTAGTTGAGGTTTTAGAGGCTATGAGTTGTAGATCTGCAAGCCCTTCGGGTCCTATTTTTTGAATCAGGACAGGTCGATTAGGTGTGAAGCAATTTTTTGTCCGCTGTTTAGGAGTTTTATGGAGTTGGTGCGGTGTATTAGGGGGTTAAAGTATCCTAGGGAGGCAGAAAAGTTTAAGTACGTATTTTGTTTTGGCTGGGTTAGTGAGTGGGTTAGGTTGGAGAGTTCTATTGCTATGATGATGCCTAGGACTGTGATGATGATGGCTGTGGTTTTTGTGAGTGTGGGTATGGTTATTGGAGGGGTTTTTGTGGGTGTGATGTAGGATGTAATGAGTAGGCCAGCTAGGATGCTGCCTAGAGCAAGGCGGGTGATAGGGTTGGTAACAGCGGGGTTGTTTTCATTTACTGGAGTGATTGCGGATACGCGGGTAAATCCTGTTTGAACTAGTAGGGTTATGCGGAGGCTGTAAGTTGCAGTGAAGGATGTTGCGAGGAGTGTTAGAAGGAGTGCTCAGGTATTTAGGTATGAGGTGTTTAGGTTTTCGATGATGAGGTCTTTTGAGTAAAATCCTGCTAGGAATGGAGTTCCTATTAGGGCAAGGTTACCAATAGTCAGGCAGGATGTAGTTGTTGGGAGTATTTTTTGCAGACTGCCTATTTTTCGGATGTCTTGTTCGCCGTTGAGGCTGTGGATGATTGATCCTGAGCAGAGAAATAGTATAGCTTTAAAGAAGGCGTGAGTTGAAATGTGGAGGAAGGCTAGTTGTGGAAGGTCTAGTCCAATTGTTACTATTATTAATCCGAGCTGGCTAGATGTGGAGAAGGCAATAATTTTTTTGATGTCATTTTGTGTAAGGGCGCATGTGGCGGCGAATAAGGTGGATAAGGCTCCTAAGCACAGGCATAGGGTGAGGGCAGTTTGGTTGTTGGTGAGTATGGGGTGTGTGCGGATGAGTAGGAAAATTCCTGCTACTACTATAGTGCTGGAGTGGAGTAGGGCGGAGACTGGGGTTGGACCTTCTATGGCGGCTGGGAGTCATGGATGTAGTCCGAATTGGGCTGATTTTCCTGTGGCGGCGAGGATAAGGCCTAATAGGGGGAGTGTTGGGGTCTGGGTTGGGGAGAATGCTTGTTGTATTTCTCAGGTGTTTGTTGTTGAGGCGAGTCATGCTATGCTTAGGATGAGGCCAATATCTCCGATACGGTTGTAGAGCACGGCTTGAAGTGCAGCTGTGTTAGCTTCTGCTCGTCCCTGTCATCAGCCGATTAGCAAAAATGATATGATCCCGACGCCTTCTCATCCAATGAATAGTAGGAATATATTGTTAGCGATGGTTAGGGTTAATATAGCGATTAGAAATATTAGGAGGTAAAGGAAAAATTTTGTGACATGGGGTTCGGAGCTTATGTATCATGTTGCGAATTGGAGGATAGATCACGTTACAAATAGTGCGATGGGGAAGAATATTATGGAGTATTGGTCTATTTTAAGGCTAATGGGAATTTTAAAGTTTGTAAGGAATTTTCATTCTCAGTGTGAGATGATACTTTCTGTGCCTGAGTACATGTAGAGTGTTATTGGTACTAGACTTGTTATAAAGGCGGTTTTAACAGTGCGCGTGATGGTGGTTGGAGAGTTTTGGAAGTTTTTTGACAGTAGTGGAAGTAGTGTGGGGGTGAGGATAATTGTTAGTGTGAGGAGTATAGAGGTGTTGAGGAGAAGTGCTGTCTCCATTACTTTTACTTGGACTTGCACCAAGATATGTGGCTCCTAAGACCAATGGATTGCTCTTATCCTTTAAAAGTAAGGGGGCTGAGGTTTTAGACTCAGATACAAGAGTTAGCAGTTCTTGTTGGTTGAACCTCCCCTCGGCAGGTAAGAAGAGTTTAACTTCTATTTTTAGAATCACAGTCTAATGTTTGGGTTGAAACTATACTTGCATAGAGGAGTTCCGGAGATTAATTCTGGCTTTAGGATGAGGAGCAGTAAGGGGAGGATGTGAAGGACTATTAGGAGGTGCTCTCGTGTGTTTGAGCTTTGGATAGATGTAATGTGGGTTGGGAGGGTTCCTCGTTGGGTTGTTAGTAATATAAATAGGGTGTATGAAGCAGTTAGTAGTGTTGCTGTTCCGGTTAGGATGATTGTGAAGGCTGATCAGTTGAATAGTGCGATTATGATAGTTAGTTCAGCTATTAGGTTTGTTGTGGGTGGTAGTGCTATGTTTGTAAGGTTAGCCAGGAGCCATCAGGTTGCTATAAGTGGTAAGAGGGGTTGGAGGCCTCGAGTTAATAGTAGGATTCGGCTGTGGGTACGTTCGTAGTTTGTATTAGCTAGGCAGAATAGTATTGAGGATGTTAGGCCGTGGGAGATTATGAGGATTATTGCTCCTGAAAATGATCAGTGGGTTTGGATTATGCCTGCAGCAATAACTAGGCCTATGTGGCTTACGGAGGAGTATGCGATGAGCGATTTTAAATCGGTTTGGCGGAGGCAGATTGAGCTAGTTATTAGTGCTCCTCATAAGGCTAGAGTGAGGAATGGGTAGTGTAGTTGGTTAGAGAGGGGGCCTATTAGGAGTGTGAGTCGTATGATGCCGTACCCTCCTAATTTAAGGAGTAGTGCGGCAAGTAGTATAGATCCTGCGATTGGGGCCTCTACGTGGGCTTTTGGCAGTCATAGATGAAGGCCGTATAGTGGTGCTTTTACTATAAATGCCATTAGTAGGGCTAGGCCTGATAGCATGCCTGTTCAGGAGTTGGTAAGTGTTGGGTGGGCTAGTTTTAATATTGTTAGGTGTAAGGTGCCGGTTTGGGCATGTAGGTGTAGGATTGTGATTAGTAGTGGGAGGGAGCTGATGAGGGTGTAGAATAGGAGGTAGATGCCTGCACTTAGGCGTTCTGGTTGATTTCCTCATCGTGTAATTAAGATTAGGGTGGGGATGAGGGTTGCTTCGAATGAGATGTAGAATAGTATGAGTTCTGTGGCTGAAAATGCTAGAAGGATAAATGGTTGGATTGTGATGAGTGTTACAATAAAGATTCGTTTTCGTACAAGTGGTTCGTGTTGGAGGTGGTTTTGGCTAGCTATAATTATAAGGGGTAGTAGTCAACAAGATAAGACCAGTAGGGGTGATGAGATTTGATCAATGCTGGTTCATTGGGTTAGATCTTTGTGGGGGTAGTAAGTTGGTTGGAGTCAATGTAGACTGAGAGTAGCGATTAGGAGGCTATGTGAGGTAGTGTTTGTCCATAGGAGCTTTTGGGGGGATATAAGGGCTGTGGGGAGAAGTATGATCGTTGGAATGATAATTTTTAACATTGTAGGAGGTTTAAGTTGTGTAAGTGGTCGGAACCATGAGTTCGGGTGGAGGCTACTAATATTGCTAGGCCTGTGCCTGCTTCGCAAGCTGAGAATGAGAGTATGAGTACTGGTATCAGGGCGAAGGATGGTGCTTGGTTTTGGATGGGTCAGATTGATAGGGCGATGTACATGGATAGCATTATGCTTTCTAAGCATAGGAGGGCAGAGATTAGGTGGGTTCGGTGGAATGCTAGGCCTAGGCCACTTAGGGTGAAGGCCGAGTAGAAGCTTAGGTGTGAGAGTGTCATAAAGAAAGTCATAAGGTTAGATTATGATTTGTTGAGTCGAAATCAACTGTCTTAGTTAGACTAACTTTCTATTTATTCTGCTCATTCTAGGCCTCCTTGAGTTCATTCGTAGGCTAGTCCTAGGGTAAGCAGAATGATGATGGCAGAGGTTCAGGTTAGGGTTGTGGTGGGGGATTGAAGTTGGATGGCTCAGGGGAGTGGGAGTAGGAGTGCGATTTCTAGGTCGAATAGTAAGAATAGGATTGCTACTGAGGAAGAAACGGATTGAGAATGGGAGTCGGGCAGATCCAAGGGGGTCGAAGCCACACTCATATGGGGATAGTTTTTCTGAGTCTGGGTTGGTTTGGGCAAGCCAGAAGTTTAGTGAGGTTAGGATGATGGTTAGGATGAATGATAGTGTGAGTATAAATGTGATTATGTTGATTGCCTTTCTCTGGGGTTACACCAGATTTTAGAGATTGGAAGTCAATTGTAATGTATATACTAGAAAGGCAGGATCCTCATCAGTAGATGGTTATATAGAGGAATAATCAGATAACGTCTACAAAGTGTCAGTATCAGGCTGCAGCTTCGAATCCGAAGTGGTGGTTAGATGTAAAGTGGAATTTAATTAATCGTAAGAGGCAGACTGATAGGAAGGAGGACCCGATAATTACATGGAGTCCGTGGAATCCTGTTGCAACGAAGAAAGTTGAGCCGTATACACCGTCAGCGATTGAGAATGGTGCTTCGTAGTATTCTGTTGCTTGTAGGGCTGTAAAGTAGAATCCTAGCAGAATTGTTAGGGTTAGTGCGTGGATTGCTTGTTTTCGATTACTTTCTGTGATGCTGTGGTGTGCTCATGTTACGGTAACACCTGATGCTAGGAGGATGGCTGTATTTAGTAGTGGTACTTCTAGAGGGTTGAGGGGTTTGATTCCGGTTGGGGGTCACTGTCCACCTAGTTCTGGAGTGGGGACTAAGCTGGAGTGGAAGAAGGCTCAGAAGAAGCCTAGGAAGAAGAATGCTTCGGATGTGATGAAGAGGATTATTCCGTATCGTAGGCCTTTTTGGACTGTGGGGGTATGGTGGCCTTGGAATGTGCTTTCTCGTACGATGTCTCGTCATCATTGGAGCATGACTAAAATCATGGAAAGTAATCCTAGGGATAGGAGTTGTGAGGAGTTGTGGTGGAATCATATGATTAATCCTGAGGTAGTGAGTAGGGCAGCGATTGCCCCAAAGATGGGTCAGGGGCTTGGGTCTACTATATGGTAGGAGTGTGCTTGGTGGGCCATTAGATGTTTTCTTGTAAGTACAGGCTTAATAAGAGGACGAAGACGTAAGCTTGGATTATGGCTACTGCTACTTCTAGGATTGTGAGCAGTAATAGGATTGATGCGGTTAGGATGGATACTGTGGGCATAAGAGGGAGAAGGGCTGTGGTGGCTGTGGAGATAAGTTGAATGAGCAGGTGTCCTGCTGTAAGGTTTGCTGTGAGGCGAACACCTAGTGCTAGCGGGCGGATGAGTAGGCTAGTAGTTTCGATTAGGATTAGGGCGGGGATTAGTAGTGTGGGGGTTCCTTCTGGTAGTAGGTGCCCTAGAGAAATTGAGGGTTGGTTTCGTAAGCCTGTGAGGAGGGTGGCTAGTCAAAGTGGGAAGGCTAGTGCTATGTTTATGGATAGTTGTGTTGTGGGGGTGAAGGTATATGGAAGTAGTCCTAGCAGGTTGATTATAAGTAGTAGTATTATTAGTGATGTTAGGATTAGGGCTCATTTGTGTCCAGCTTTGTTTAGTGGTATTATTAGTTGTTTAGTGATTAGGTGAAGAAATCATAGTTGGAGTGTAGAAAGGCGGTTAGTGATCCATCGATTGCCTGGTGTTGGAAGTAGTAGGGCGGGGAATAGTATTGAGAGTAGGATTAGGGGGATTCCTAAGAGGCACGGGCTTGTAAACTGGTCGAAGAAGCTTAGGTTCATGGTCAAGTTCAGGAGGTGGTTTTGAGGGTTATTGTAATCTTATTGGAAGGATGGTTGGTGGTAGTAAAGTGTAGTAGTTTGGGTTGGATAATCAGGGAGAAGATTAACCATGACGTCAGTATGATGGAGAATCAGGGAGCAGGGTTGAGCTGTGGCATATCATTAAGGAGGGGTGGGTGTGTCCTCTTTCTCTAGCTTAAAAGGCTAGTGCTGTTACATAGCTTCTTAATGATTAAGATGATAGTAATGAGGATCAGTTCTCGAAGTGTGTGAGGGGAGTAGATTCTACTACGATTGGCATATAGCTGTGGTTAGCTCCGCAGATTTCTGAGCATTGGCCGTAGAATACTCCTGGTCGAGTAGTGATGAATGATGTTTGGTTTAGTCGTCCTGGAATAGCATCGGTTTTTACCCCTAATGAGGGGACTGCTCATGAGTGTAGGACGTCGTCAGCGGTAATAATGATGCGGATGGGGGATTCTATAGGGATAACAACGCGGTGGTCTACTTCTAGTAGTCGGAAGTGTCCTTGTGGGAGTTCTGTTGTAGGAATTATATATGAGTCGAATGTTAGATCTTTGAAGTCTGTGTATTCGTATGATCAGTATCATTGATGGCCGATAGCTTTTAAGGTTAGGTCGGGTTCGTCAATTTCGTCTATTATGTATAGAATTTGGAGGGACGGTAGGGCAAGTAGAATGAGGACGATGGCTGGTAGGATTGTTCAGATCAGTTCAACTTCTTGAGCATCAACGGTGTTTGAGGATAGTTTTTCTATTAGTATAAGTGCTAAGAGATAGAGGACCAGGCTACAGATTGCTAGGGCGACTATTAGAGCATGATCGTGAAATTCTACGAGTTCTTCTATGATGGGGGATGAGGCGTCTTGGAATCCGAATTGTGAGTGGTTGGCCACGTGAGATGTACAGGGTTTTCACTTGTGATTTAATCTTGACAAGATTATGTAATTAGTTTACTAACATCTCATAAGAAAGAAGCATGAGTGGTTTAATGCGGTTGGCTTGAAACCAGCGTGTGAGGGTTCGACTCCTTCCTTTCTTGTACTTGGACGAAGGCTGGTTCTTCGAAGGTGTGGTATGGAGGTGGGCAGCCATGGATTCATTCGATGTTGGTGGTGGTTAATTCTGGTTGTGAGACTTTTCGTTTTGATGCAAAGGCTTCTCAGATGATAAATATTAGTATGATAACGGCTGTTATTGAGATTAGCGAGCCGATGGATGACATGGTGTTTCATAGAGTGTAGGCATCTGGGTAGTCCGAATATCGTCGGGGCATACCTGCTAGACCTAGGAAGTGCTGGGGGAAGAAGGTTAGGTTTACGCCTGTGAATATAACTCCAAAGTGGGCCTTAGCTCATGTGGGGTGTAGGGTGTATCCGGTAAATAGTGGGAATCAGTGGGTGAATCCAGCTAGGATAGCAAATACAGCTCCTATTGATAAGACATAGTGGAAGTGTGCTACTACATAGTATGTGTCATGTAGGGCAATATCTAGTGAGGAGTTTGCGAGGACGATTCCTGTTAACCCACCGATAGTGAATAGGAAGATGAAGCCTAGGGCTCATAGTATTGGTGGGTCTCATTTAATAGTTCCTCCGTGTAGGGTAGCTAGTCAGCTAAAGACTTTGATACCTGTTGGGATGGCAATGATTATGGTAGCTGATGTGAAATATGCTCGGGTGTCTACGTCTATTCCGACGGTAAATATGTGGTGGGCTCAGACAATAAAGCCTAGGAATCCAATAGATAGTATTGCTCATACTATTCCTATGTAGCCGAATGGCTCTTTTTTACCTGCATAATATGCTACTACGTGTGAAATGATTCCAAAGCCAGGTAGGATTAGAATGTAAACTTCTGGGTGGCCAAAGAATCAAAATAGATGTTGGTATAAGACAGGGTCTCCTCCTCCAGCTGGGTCGAAGAATGTAGTGTTTAGATTTCGGTCTGTTAGTAGCATAGTGATGCCAGCAGCAAGGACTGGTAGTGAGAGCAGTAGCAGGACGGCAGTGATTAGGACTGATCAAACGAATAGGGGTGTTTGGTATTGTGAAAGGGCTGGTGGTTTTATGTTGATGGCGGTTGTGATAAAGTTGATTGCCCCTAAGATGGATGATACACCTGCTAGGTGAAGTGAGAAGATAGCCAGGTCAACTGAGGCCCCAGCATGGGCAAGGTTGCCAGCGAGTGGTGGATATACAGTTCATCCTGTGCCTGCTCCTGCTTCTACTGTAGAAGAGGCTAGAAGAAGCAGGAATGAGGGGGGTAGTAATCAGAAACTTATGTTGTTTATGCGTGGAATGCTATGTCGGGTGCACCAATTATAAGTGGTACTAGTCAGTTGCCAAATCCGCCAATTATGATTGGTATTACTATGAAGAAGATTATTACGAAGGCATGGGCTGTGACGATTACGTTATAGATTTGGTCGTCTCCTAGGAGTGTTCCTGGTTGGCCTAGTTCTGCACGGATAAGTAGGCTGAGTGCGGTTCCAACTATGCCAGCTCATGCGCCGAAAATTAGGTACAGTGTGCCAATGTCTTTGTGGTTGGTGGAGAATAATCATCGGTTAATGAAGGTCACAGGTAAGATGGCCGAGTGTTGAGGCGTTAGGCTGTAGTCCTTTTTACAGAGGTTTGATTCCTCTTCTTATCGACTCTGTAGTGAAATTCATGTTGAGTTGCAAGCTCATTGATGTATACTAATCGTGTACCGGAGTCTGGTAGATGGAGGCCTGTGGGTTTGGGCATCTAGCTGTTAACTAGAATTTTGTGGGATCGAGGCCCACCCGTCTAGGTAAGGCCCCCCCCTAGCTTAATTAAAGCGTCTGGGTTGCATTCAGGAGATGTAGGTTAGTGCCCTACGGGTCTTAGCAGAAACTAAGAGGGTTTAGCTCTTATTTAAGGCTTTGAAGGCCTTCGGTTTGTGTTATCCTAAGTTTCTTAGATCATGGTAAGGATTATAGGGGAGAGAGGTAAGAGTGAGATAGACAGTGAGGTAAGTACGGCAATTGGAGTAATTGTTGGTTTATCAATGTGCCATTGTTTTATGTGGTTTGTGGTGTTGGGGGGAAGTGTGATTGTTGAGTAGTATGCGAGGCGGAGGTAGAAGAATAGTCCTAGTAGTGAGAGTATAGTGATGATTGTGGCTGCTGTGGTTATTTCTTGTTTGGTAAGTTCTTGAATGATAAGCCATTTGGGTAAGAAACCGGTTAGTGGGGGGAGGCCTGCTAGGGAGAGTAAGTGAGTATGAGGGTTGCGTTTAGTATGGGGGTTTTTGTTCAAGAGGTTATTAGTGTTGGCAGGTTCAGGGTTTTTGTTACATTGAGGGTAAGGAATACGGTGGTAGTTATTAGGGAGTACAGGTAGAAAGTTAGTAGTGTAAGTTTGGGGTTGTAGATGATGATGATAGCCATTCAACCAAGGTGAGAAATTGATGAGAAGGCTAGAATTTTTCGGGTTTGTGTTTGGTTTAGGCCTATTCAACCTCCTAAGGCGGTTGAGGTAATAGCCATGGTGACTAACAGTGTTGGGTTGAGAGAGTGGGATGTTAGGAAGAGAATAGTGATTGGTGGGAATTTTATTACTGTTGATAGTAGAAGGGCTGTAGTTAGGGATGAGCCTTGAAGAACTTCGGGGAATCAGAAATGGAATGGCACCAGTCCTAGTTTTATTGCAATTGCTGCGGTTAGTAGGAGGGATGATGTTGGGTGATTTAGTTGAGTGATGTCTCATTGGCCTGTAAATCAGGCATTGGTTATGCTCGAAAAGAGGACTAATGCTGAGGCAGCTGCTTGGACTAGAAAGTATTTGATTGCTGCTTCAACAGCTCGTGGGTGATGGGATTTCGAAATTAGGGGAATGATGGCGAGGGTGTTAATTTCTAGTCCAGTTCATGCTATTATTCAGTGGCTGCTTGAGATGGTGATGGTGGTTCCTAGTATTAGGCTTAGAGAGGATATTAGTTGTGCATGGGGGTTCATTAGTAGGGGAAGGAGTTAAACCATCATTTTCGGGGTATGGGCCCGATAGCTTTGTTAGCTGACCTTACTAGGAAATAATATAATGGAAGTATGAAGAGTTTTGATCTCTTTTGTGTAGGTTCGACTCCTACTTTTCTAAGTGCTTCTTAGGAAATGAGAGGGCTGGTATACCTCTATGTTCACTTTATCATAGTGACCCTTTAATGTTCAGGCACATTTCCTTAGGACATGTTTTCTTAAATAAGGAGGCAGGCCTGCGTAGCAGATTGGTATGCTAGTGTGTCAGAGGCATAATGCTAATGTTAGGGGTAGAAAGTTTTTTCAGAGTAGGTGCATGAGCTGATCGTAGCGGAATCGTGGGTAGGAGGCACGGATTCATAAGAAGCCCGAGGAGAGGAGTAAAACTTTTGTAGCTAGGACCACTGGAAATACTTCTGGAGGTAGGTTGAGTGAGCTTGGACTTAGGAATAGGATGGTGGTTAATGTGTTTATTAGTATGATGTTTGCATACTCAGCTAGAAAGAATAGGGCGAATGGTCCTGCAGCATATTCTACGTTGAATCCTGAGACTAGTTCAGATTCTCCCTCTGTGAGGTCAAATGGGGCACGGTTTGTTTCGGCAAGAGTAGAGATATATCATATTATTGCGAGGGGTCAGGAGGAAAAAATGAGGTATAGTGGTTCTTGGGTAGTGGCAAGGGTGTTCAAGGTGTAATTCCCGCTTAATATAATTACAGACAGGAGGATGATAGCTAGTGTTACCTCGTAGGAAATGGTTTGTGCTACTGCTCGTAGGGCCCCGATTAAGGCGTACTTTGAGTTTGAGGCTCATCCTGATCACAGGATTGAGTAAACTGCTAGGCTTGATATGGCGAGAAGGAATAGTAGGCCTAGATTTAGGTCGGCAAGAGAGAACGGGAGGGGAAGGGGGATTCAGATTGTAAGTGCTAGGAGTAGAGCTAATATTGGTGTTATGAGGAAGAGAAGTGGAGAGGAGGTGGAAGGGCGAATCGGTTCTTTGATA
>NC_138823.1:134572581-134768306 GCF_965183815.1 Platalea leucorodia | reverse complement strand
ATGAGTTAACAGACATGGCTCAAAGGGACACACAGCGAGCAGAGCTAGCTAGTAAAGTTTGCAGTATTTACATAATTACCTTTCCAATTGTAATTATATTTTAATATGCTATGGCTACCGTTGTGCTAGTATTATTGCAAGCAAATCCATAAAAGCTTAGGGAAGAATCCATGATGAACGGTAGATATATTTTAGATTTGTGAGAGTGCTAATCAGTGTTCAGCTAAGGAATAATGTAAGGTTTGTCATATAAATTTGTGACGGTTACAAGACACTTCTGCTAGCCAGGGACAGAAAGGTGCCTGCTCATGTGTGCATAGCTCTGAAATACAAAGAATTTTAGTTAAAGTATTGGAACTAATGCAGTCAAACAAAGTGAAACTTTAAATTGTCTGAAAAAGGGTGTGGTTAATTTTGTGTGTTTTTACATTGCTCAGAATAACCAAGAATTTTGTTTGTTATGCGCCTCCACTCGCTTAAAACTATAGCCAAGGAGAGCAACTGCTGATCCTACATGATTAGAACAAAATAACCCTTTGACTAACGCTGCACTTAATTATTGTATTTATTACCTACCTACTGATAACCTGTGACAGTTTCCGCCCATTCTAAAAACAGAATTTCAGGGCGGACCTGAGAGAAATGGAAAAAAACGGATGTGCTGAAATGTACACAAGTGGAATTCATGTGGCTGCCAGATTCATTACACTTCATCAGTTCTGGACTCTTATAGGGATGAATCCATTGTGATGAATTGTTCTGTGGAAAAATGGCTTCGTTTGAAATATCTTCTGTGGTGTTGCAGAGATTTTTCAGCAGCATAAAAAAACCCTATGCACGCATGCGTTCCTAAGTCTGTTTCCACATTCGTAACCCACAAAAAGTCACCCGAAGCCAGATTGCCATCAGAGAGCGACAGGACAACATAAGTGCTGTCCCACTGGGCCAAAATTGATAGTTAGGTTTTCTGAGGCTTCGGGACATCATTCTCTTTGTTTTCTTCCTGCTGAATGTAAGGAGGAATATGGAAACAAAAATAGTCACACTGAAGGTCTGATTTTCAGGGTCCTCTGATCTGTGGAGAGACCTGAGAGGACCTGGCTGCACTCTGAGCATGAATGAAAATCCAGCATGGGATCATAAATCCAGGGACTGATTCGACATTACACAGACTGGTTTCATGTCAGTATAATTTTATTCATTTCACTAAAACATGCCGTTCATTTCATAGGCATATACCAACACAAACTGCAGTAATGTAGTGATGAGTCCAACTTTGCTTTTTCACATTTGTTATGTTTGTTGTAATTAAGGACCAAGTATGCAGTGCTCCTTCTTCAGCCCCTTTTATGGAAAATGACAGGGCTGCAGGGACATGAGGGCTCTCAAGCCCTCTTGATAAGGCCACTGTAGATGCTCCCCTTCTTCTCCCATTGTAGATAGGGGCCACCTTCTGAAGACCTGTTGCAAGCCTTTGCATTGAGTGTTTGTCTGGGAAAGTTGGTTGTGACAGGTAGGGTGGGATCAGAGCAGAAAGCGCCGTGGCTGACAGTGAAGCCTGAAGGGTTCCTTCATTATGCCAGGAGCCAGTTTACTTTCTCTTAATTCCCACCATGGTCAGCCAGGCTGATAATTCTGGCCTGCATCTCTAACCCTGTTTCCCTGAATTGATGGTAGAGATCCTGTTGACTTTAGCCTTGGATGGTCAGGCCTCCAGATGAAGAGAGTGGCAGCAAGAGTCTCCGCAGAAAACCCTTGCCAGTTATGTTGGAGGATATATTGGTGTTTGGAGTGAGATGACTCACTTGAAACTCAGATTTTGGGTAAAGCAGCTCTTTTCCTGGCCAACTCATATCTGACTCATTTACCACTGATGAATAAAGGATAAAATGCTCCTGGCTAAGGTCCATCTTAAGTATTTCTCTTTCTTTCTTCTGTCTTTCTTTCTTTTCTTCAAGTGACAGTGCCGATTATTTTTTTATTTGATTTTTCTCTGGCAGGCTAAATGAAGAAAACCGTGAAAAGCTGCTACGCTTTTGGTGTTTTATTTCACCAAAGCACAACTCTGCATTTTAAGATCCAATTGAAACTTGATTATAGACTTCAGAAGAGAACAGATATAGAAAAAAGAGTTTGTGGATAGGAAAGAAAACATGCATGATGCTAACACAGATTTAAATACAGATGCAATTAAAGGAACAGGCATGCCCTATAAAACATTTCTAACTACCATAACTTTTGTGTGTTGATAACTGCTTATTCCCTATGTGAGATACAGATTTAGCTGATTAGAATTTTGCTTTGGCCAGACATCTGGTTCAGAAATTGTGCTATGAAAATATTCAGTACAGTGCTGTCCCTGATACATTGGAGCTCCTGTACGTTTCTTCTTAAAATGGAAAAATAAAAGGGTGTGGAGGGAGATCTCTTGCATTTACTATTTTTACAGCAAACAGTAAATCTTGAGAATGACATTTATCAGAATTTGACTTTATGGCTCTTGTTCAGCTGAGCATAGATTTTACTCAAATGGAAATTAAAACGAAGTGTAATTTTTAGATATTACTCTTAGTGTTACAGAGCTACCAGTTGCAGTTTTAGTCACGGTGCATTATATAATATACATTATATTATATACTAGAGCAACTGATTGGATCATGGGGTACAGCTAGCCACCATCTAGGGTCACTTGCTGTGTTTGTCTGTCAACTCATAAAGCTTCACTTAGCATTTCAGTATTTGGCTATCCACCTCAGCTGTGCTGAGTAACCTGCACATACCTGGCCATACCCCACAGGATCTGCAATCACAGCCAGGCTCAGGAGTTGAAGAAGAGCTTCCCCAGGTCAGGCTGCAGCCTTATCTTGCCCACCTTCCTCTTGTCTCCCGGTGGTGGGTGTGTAAGGAAGAGAACCAGGAGCAGAGGAGTTTGAGAGCCAGCCTTTCCCTGGTGAGTCAGTAGATCTCAACAGCTGTATCTGACCCATCCTGTGTAAAAGCCTCCAGGATACCTCCCCAGGCACAAACTTTTCAAAGCTTTTTTTGAACCAACTTACACCTTTGGCACTCAGGTAGTGAATCCCACAGCCTCATCAGGCATCGCACTTCTTTTATTTTTTTCTAAACTTATTAACCAATACATTCACTGAGGAACCCCTAGTTCTTGCATTGTGAGAAATAAAAGCAGTTCTTTTCTTACTCATAGTCTCTGCCCCATTTCTGGGTTTAAAGGCTTCAGCTGCCTCAAGACTCTGTATACCTCCTGGTATGAAAATAATCTCCATATACCTCCTGGTATGAAAATAATTTCTTACCTCTGACGATTCTTGCCCCTCACTGTGCCTTTTGTAGTTTTCTTTGAGATGGAGTAAGAACCGCATGCAGGACTCCAGGTGTTGGGCACACTGTGGATTTACACAGTAGCTTAATGTTGGGGATTTTTTCTTGTTTCTGTTTCTCTCTGCTCTTCTACCATTAACTCCAAGCTCTCAGTCATAGCCATCACTGTGTATAAACAGGTAAAGCTGTCCTCTCCCCTGTTTTGTGCCTTGTGTGTTAGTGTTTGTTTACCTTCTTTTCCACTCAGAAATGGTGTTATGCGCTTTAGAACTGACCTGTATCAGTAATTCGGCATCATCAACAAACATAATCACCTAAATCTACTTGTAGTCTGCCAAGTTTCTTTGAGATGCTCTGGAGAATCCCTCCATGGTGAAAATTCACCAATATTGTTATCCATTTCCTACTTTTGATGGATTGTTAATCTATGAGCGGACCTTCTCTCGTAACCTAGGTTCCTCAAAGCATTTGGATAAAATTGTTGGAAGACTTTCTTTGCACAGGGATATCACTTGAACCCTCTTCCTTCATTTCCTTCAGAAACTTGTAATAAATTTGTAAAGCTTGCTTTCTCTATAAGTGTTAAGACATAACTCTTACCCAAATTACTATTACCTAAATGCCTACTGATTCTATCACCGATTATAGCTGCTTTCAATTTCCCTGTACAGGCTTACTGTATCTCCTGTAATTTCCAAAAAGGGAATTGCATTTCTTACCTCCTCTACCTCTTGTGTGGATGCTGAGTTAAGCAGTAAAATTTGCTCAATAATTATTTCTTTAGCAACATCATAAATGCATTCCCCTAGAACTCAGTGGACAAATATCATCTGCTCTTAGCAATTTGGCAATGTTTAATATATCAGTTTGTTCTAGTGCTGATTCAGTTTAAGATAGTTCATCTGCAAATAATAAAATCTCCCTGACACTTCTCTAGTGAACACAGATATAAATAGTTCATTTTGCTTTTGTGGTCTACCTTCGTTGATGCTCCTTTTATGCTTTGATCATTTCTTCTGATGTATTTTGAAAGATCTTTTATTAGTTTTTGTGCCTTTAACATGTTGGTCTTCAGACTCTCCTTTGGCCTGCCTCATTGAGTGTTTGCATTTAACTTGCCCGAGTTTATAGTTTATTTAATTTGCCTTCTTTGGACGTTACTTCCTCTTTTGAGAGTATACGTGTAGTTACCTTATTCTGCTCTTAAACTATGATGGTTTTTACTTTTAGTTTCTTTTTCTTTGATCCATACAAGGTCCGTTTTTACTAGGATGTGCACTCACTCAGGATCTCTTATATGATGTCTTTAGAAACTCTCCGAACCACCTCCATGGTATAGAAATGTACCGCTTTTTCCCCAGCTCTCTGCTACCGGAGGATCACTTTTCAATTACAATGATCTTCCCTGAGACAGCTGAGTTAAATTAGGAGCAGATTATGGCATAAAACAGCCATACCACGCCAGAAAATCTATCTTTTGTTCAGCAGTTTCTATGACTTGGAAACATATACCTTGAATTTTTATTTTTATGTGTGTGATGATGTAGCTATGAGGAATCTCTGTAATTCTAATTTTAAAAATAAGGTAAAAGAAACATTTACTTTTTTGGATGATGTACAGGGTTTATCTGTATTCTTAAATATTAACTTTTTTTAAAGTGTAGATATGAACTATTTTAAATAATATTCTCATAAATAATATGGTTGCCATTTATTCTCAACTGCCACAGAACAATACTTAAGATGTCACACATTTTGCCAGATTTTATCCATATGGTAGGATTTTTGCCTCAACTGTTTCTTTTGTTTTAAGGTTTAAATGGAATAATTTTGTTCAGCATTAACTGCAAAGATACTACTTCATTCTGCCATAGTGTGAATGGCACATATAGAGAGCTATAGATGACCACTCTTTCCAGTACACCAAAATAAACAGAGCAAATGCAAGAGGGCTCTGCTCCTACGAACTTGTAGTTTAAATGAGCCACACTGAAACCTTAATGAAAAATCACAGTTGTGGTTCTACAACCATTACAGTCCCAATCGGTGTCTTTCTGAATCTGCCAACTGCACAGAATCAGTCTGGATCAGACCTGAGCTCACAGCTGCATCTCTGAGGAACCAGTCAGAGCATACAATACAGGATGGGTTTTTTTGCCTGTTTTATGTTTTTATGCCAACTTCTTGTTAGCTACAGGAAAACTGACTGAACTGATGTAACTAACAGTGACATAACTGAAGTAACATAAATTTGGCCTGTCAGACTCTGCCCCCTCAATTTTTTTTTTGAGAACTTTTGATTTTGGCAGAATGGGTATATATTGATTCACCGCTCGGTGTTATGGGACTACAGTGTTTTTCTCTCTGTGCTAAGGGTCCCAAAACTTTACTGGCTCTCACACAAAACTCTGGCCTAAGCCATTATCCCATAAAAATGTATGTTTTTAATGATAAGCCATTGGATAGATCCAGTGACTTCTCTGACACTAATAAAATGATGTTAAAGCGTACGCATAAATCTTCAAAAGGAGACTCGAGAAGGCTGTGAGAGTACTGACACTGAGAAACAACAGCTGGATTCACCAGGGCACCCTAATCTCCTCTCCTTTTCCAAAAAGGACCTTGCATCTGGCACTTGCATATAAAAATTTCTATTGGTGCTTAGGCTCTGGCTGATGCAGAATATTGGCATATTGTTGGAATATATTGGACTATATTAGAATATAGCACTCAAGGTCAGTCCTGGCATTCAGAAGCACCCCTGTCAGTGAAAAATTGACCAGGACTAAAACCCTGAATAAGATCATCTCTCAGTTGTACTATGGTCATGAGAATGTCAGTCCCAGAAGCCAAATATAAGTGAACAGACAGTTGCACGTACTGCTTCCCTATATCCTTATAAATAACCCAAAACCCCACTTTCACTTCCAGAGGTTTTCCAGAGCTCCACTCCTTCCTGCTCTGCCAATCTCCAATTGAAATCTATTGACAACTATTTCTTCTCATTCGCTTACTCACAGCAGAACCTAACAACTGAACTGTTATCTGCTTCCAAATTATCCTCTTTCCAGACAGCCCCATAACATCCTAGATGTTTAGCAAGGGCTTATTGCACTTTTGCATTATGCCAGAGGACATGCAGGTCTTCCAAAAGTGACTGGAGAAAGTGGAAGCGTGTGGTCAGCACAACAGCAGTATACAGCATCAGTATGAATTCTCCGCATGGTGCATTACCCTTTATCACACCTGAGGACCTCAGCAGCAGCCTGGGCTCCATCCCACCCTGGCTGCCACTCTGCAGTCTTTTCTGCAAGCCAGAACAATGTAAGAGGGGAAAAAGAGGGAACGCAAGAGGGCTTCACCTCGCCTCTCAGGAGCGAGGGAGCCACAGTGGTTACTGTACATAGGAAACCTTCTCCACCATGTGGTGAGGAACAAAAGATTTGAGATTTATAGATTAATAATGTTTTAGGGTCAATAACCCTTTGGAAAGTGATTAGTCTGAAAAACATCTTCTTTTTCATATATCATTCATCTGACATATTTTTTGACATACTAGCTGTGATGATTCCAAATCATAAAGGAATAACCTGTATAAAATCATTTAAAGACACACTGCTGAATTCTTCATTGGGAAGACTTTAATAAACTCCAGATTCATTTAAAATTTTCTGGCTTCCTTGCTGAATAAACTACCAAAGCCCATGCAAGCCCCCATTAATTATTTTTTTTTCCATGGGATCTCATGAGTTTGTACTTTCTGAGGGATGTTTTACTGGAGCCAGTTATTATACTGGCTTACAAGATTTAACTGCTAAATGTCTCTTTTATTTATTAATTTGCATTTACTTTTTGCTCTCCCATCATTTCAAAATTGTTTGAAGTGACTATTTTTAAGGAGGTCTTAAGTTCATTCGTCATATGGTATTCTGCCAGACCAAGGTAAAAAAAAGTTTATGTCCAAATTCTTATGCCCTTCAATAGTGAGGTCTCACCGTGATCTCAGAAGCTTCCCATTTTATGATTGCCAGCATAATCCTCAGGTGTGGTAGCTTGTCAGCTACAAGGAATTATGACACTTTACACCAGCTCAACATATGTCCCCACTGTTTTCTTACTGGATGTTTTAAAGAGCTCATCTTGCCTAAGCTGAATGTTTCCCAGAGCTTTTCAAATAAAAGATGTACGTATTATCTGATTTGATATTATTAATAGATACCTTCTCTGTGACAGTGATCTGCTGATCGAGTTCAGAATTTGGTCTCAGAAGTTGCAGGCAGGCAGGCAGGCAATGCATTTGTGAAAGCACAGAATCAAAAATCAGAAGACTGAAGAAGAACCCCAGAAGAAACACTGCTAACTACTAGTGAACTATTTCATTTTAATGGTATGGGCCCGCTTGAAAAAATAAATGCATGTATTTTTAGTTGCAAAAGCTTGTAAAATAAAAGTATATCACAGCTATTTTTTTCATGAAATTATTTGACTCTGTTGACACAAAGCATGTACATTTCTGAACAAAAAGTTATAAAATATTCTGACATATTTTAATATAAACAGGAACATTTTCAGTGATTGCTTGGATCTAAAATGTTTTTCCACTTGACATTTGTTTATACTTCCTAGGAAAGAAACTCTATTTATGGATAACTGAATAACACAAATAAACATCAGAGAGAGCTGAAAAATCAGCTTTGATTATGCATGAAAATCTACAATGTCATTGTGTACTCTTGTGCCGTATTCTGATTGCCTGTTTATTTTTACAGAGCTGCTGGCGAGCCCATGGAAGAAGAGCCAGCCTTGTGAAGTGCCAAGTCCTCCCTGATATTTCCTGTGGGTGACATCATTGTGTATCCCCCCAAAGCACCCTCAGACATGTCTTGTCTGCTGCTTGGGTGGCACAGATCAGATGGAACATAAACACTGGGCACAAAACTCTGAATAGCAGCTTCACTTGTTCTTTGGATGGACTTGAAAGGGCCCTTAAGATTCCTTAAATGTAACCGCTACAATTCTAGAGTTACAGTAAAACAGGCTTGGGAGAAAGAGCCTAGAGCATGCTTTTTATATGCTGTTTGACCCACTCACCAACATAAATTGTGAAATAGAGTATTACAAAATTCTACATGATAGATTATAGATATAAGAATTGCAACAGCCAGCAAAATACTCGGTAAACTCCATGAATCACTTTCTGACACGGGGTAATTTTTTTCATACTGTGTTAAATTGTTAATAGAATTTGTTTTCCTTGCTCTGTGCAATGGAAAAAAAAAACCAACAACTTTATTTTACGTGCCATTTTTTAACCCCCTGTAATGAGTTCTTAGCTGAATAAGTGAAAGGTATGTAAATTGCGATGAAGGATTTTAGCTAAAGGGAAAGCACTTCTTATTGTACTATAAATCCCCCTAAGTACTGTGCTTGGTGGTGCTTTATTTTCTTTTCCCTTTTCTCGGCCATCCCTCCCCATTTCATGTAATCTTTCCTATCATAAAAACACATTCACGATTCTCTAAAATGAGCGATCTTCTGCCTTTAAAAAAAGTGCTGTACCCTCCGTAGTTGACAGTAGCTCTCACCAGATGTGCAGCAGAGATCAAGTACTCTCTGAAAAATGGATGGCTTTTCAAATGTGCTTTTAGTTTGTTCTGAAATGTTTCTGCGTCCTGACTCTAAGAGCAGCGATCTTCAGTAACTGCGTGCAGCTCATTTGAAGCTCAGGTGTTTCTGTGGGGGTTGTGTTGGGGGTGTTTTTTACAGGTCGTCATGTGAATACGAACTGATTCTTTTATGTAGTCCTGCACCAAGAGAACTGATGTTGCTTAAGAAGCTTCAAAGGGTTTAGGCTTTATTTTAGATCCCCAAAGTGCAGCAAGATCTCCCTGCAACGTGACTTTAGCTGTTTAATTCCATGTTTGAGAACGTAACATAGAGTTGTGCCTTTAGCTGATAATGAACGCTTAAACTGTTACACGTGTTGCCTTACCGTCAGCGAAAGAGATAGGGCATGTATGTAAGACCACTTCAAATGAACAAAACTCTGCTTCAGCAGCTTTTATTTTGTTTACAACTTTCTCACCTAATGAACCCTGGGAGATACCTTGAAGTATTTGACTTGCAGTATTTGATAGCTCGCTCAGCAAATGATGTTCATTTTTATATATTTTCCAAACTCAAAAGATATATTAAAGCCATAAGTGAAGACTGTCATGCTTTTTATTCTGAAATCTGAAAGGAACCTTAATTAAAACAAGATTTTGGGGAAGGCCATGATATGAAAGATATGGAACAATGTGGTTTCAGTTATAGGCAGACTCAAACCTGTAAATCAAAGATGAAAGATTTCACTCAAATAGAATTATATAATTCTCTTTTGTTATGCAGTCAGACTATATCTTTCATGCATTTGGGTTTGTTTACAATTAGCATTTTAATTTTAAAGACTTTTATTACTTATACAAAAGCTCTCTGCTACAAGTTAGAAATCTGAGGCATGCTTTGAAAAGGGAAATCTAAAAAAGGAACGTCATTTCCTATAATGTGAAGTAAACTTTTATTCTGAAAGGCTTATTCTAAAATGGATGTATGCCCCTCAGAAAGTGAAATAAAATTCTACCCCCCATTTACAAGCCAAAAGCATGCTCATTTCAGTAATGCAGAGGGTCCCAGCAGGCTAAATTAACTCCTGGTGTAAGCCACCTTGCCTGACTTTGGGCTGTTCTGAAGGGGTTGCTCACATGACCAAAGCAATCAGGAGTTCATCCTGTATTTTCAGCAGACTTGTGAAGGCAATCTTGCTTGCCATTTACTGTAATTTTCTTGTGATCATCAAAGAAGTTTCCCTTCAAGAAAACCAAGGACCATAGCTGATGAGTTGGGTAATTTGTAGAGCTTTTCACATTTTGAAATAATGGCTGCAAAATTTTAATTGAGTGCCTAGTAAGATCATTTTAAAATTAACCCCACAAATGCAAAATCTGCGTGTGTCCTTAGCTTGCATGAAATTGCATATGAATTGCAGCCTGAAATGTAAGTTACAAACTTTACCAATTAAAGTCTATATTCTGAGGTGGAAATCAGCTAAAGCTGTCCTTTGTATCTGGAAATGCTTTTAAAATGCCAGAATAATTTGAATTAAACCACATTATAAACTCACACTTATGCATTTGTACAGGCGTACTCCCAGACAGACATCTAGACATGCTATTGGTTAAAGTTAGGATCATTTGGATAAGCAAATGTGCAAATAAACTGCACACAGATTGTGTCCAGAACTCTGTTCTCACTGAAGTCAATAGCAAAATCCTCTTTGATTTCAATGGGAGACGGATCAGGCCCTGTGTTTTTTTTTCCCTTTAAGTCCAGAACACCATTACTTTTTGATTATGTCATTACAAGGCACCGTACAGCCCTCTGGGAAATGATCGAGGCTTATGGTGAATATCAACACTTCCTTCAAAGCAGACCTGGGCTTTCTGAGAGGGCAGTTTCACTTGCTGCTGTTTTCTTCTCACAGTATTTTTTATTACCATCAATAGCTCCCCATGGATTACAGTCAAAATATCTCCCAGCAATTTTAGACATACTTCCAGGCAAATAATCACATAGACACTCTTAAAAATGCCCAGTTTTAGCTGGATTCAACAACAAATTCCAAGAATTTCAGAAAGATGCACAAATTGCATGTTTCTCCATTCTAATGTTCAAATTCAGAGGCTTAAGCGCTGTTTTTGAAGAGATGTCACAGTCTCATGTCTCCCATAGACCTCAGCTTAGGCTAGGGAGATTGACGGGTCTGAAAATTAAGTCTCAGCTATTTCAAGCTGGCTGCCAAAATATCTACATCTGAGCTTAGATTACTTCTAAAAATGAGCTGAAACGGATAAATGAGGCGGGGTAAATGGCAGTTTCTGTGAGTGATTCCATGGAGAAGGTGAAGCTGCGGAGGTGGCAGAGAGCCCTCAGAGCCAGGGTGAGCCTCTGCCTGGTGCTGGTGGCATGGGGGCTGCAGGCGAGCAGGAGGACATCCCACAGCACCGCCACCCAAGGCTGCCACTGCCGTTAGCAGCAAATCCTTGCCTCCCAGGGGAAGCGTGTGGGAATTTGCACTCTGCCTCTGGATCAAGATGTCTCCAAGCCACCAGCCTCCAGAATGAGATGTCCCAGCAGCAAGTACCACTAACATGCTTGCTCCAGTTCATGTTCTTCCCTAGTGTTAGAGACTAAATACTAAGCTCAGTGGGGCTTTTCCTGTATTCTTGTATTTTTCTTATATTCTTAGGTCATTAATTACTTTCCTTGTATTCATTGGTCCTTAAATTCATAGTAGAAACTGAAAACTAAAAAGTGATGTGACTCAGGACATCAAGAAAAGAATGATTTTTATCCAGCTTAATGCTTTTACCTGGGCTGGAGTGGGTACAATGATGAACAGTAAATCTCAGAACTGCTAAAACCTGAGTGTCTTGCACTTCATTTTTGGACTCTGTGTGCAGGAATTCTGTATGTGCTCATTTGGCTTTAATATAATCTGCAGCAATGAAGCGCTTGATTATATGATCCTTTTCCAGGCAAAATTCCTAGTGAGTAATCAAAGTTCATGGGAATTTTGCCAGTGTAAAGATGATAGAATTAGTCCCTTTTTTTAATGATGTACCTTCCTAATTTTGCTTTCAGTGAAAATGAAGTAACCAATTCCAGGCAAGTGAATCTGAGGAAAATAAAATCATTAAGCTATCTTAAATAAACATCATAAAAGAAAAAGAAAATATAAACAGCTGTTATGCAAACAAAGATGGCTGTTTCTTTACTTTGTAAAAAAGGCCACAACATGCTGCCAGCTGAATGAAAGTGGCAAAATAAATCCCTCTCTAGAGTATGTGGTATTTGAGTTGATGTCTTATCTAAGTGCAGCCTCCCTAAAAAGCATAGCCGGAGATGAAATATTAGAAAGGTTTTGCTGCAGCCAACACCAGAGGTCCTGTAGAGAACAAGAATGTAGAGACTGACTAATTTGTGTAGACAGACAGCAGGACACTTTCAGGGCAATGTGTCTGAGATGAAGAATTAAGAGGGAACTTTTCCAAAGGCACTGATGTCTGTGAGGCAACTAACTTCCACTAGCTTGCAGGGGCAAAAGAGATGCCCAGCGAGAATTTATTCTTTGGGAAATGCCTCCACCGTCCCACAAGCATGCCCACACGCATGCAGACATGAACCTCACTGCACACTGTTTTGTCCTAGCCAGGTGTGCTGCCCTGATGTGTATGCTGTGCATTTGCTCGAGAAGTTATCAGCCCCTAGCAGACACTTCATAACATGACTGATAGGGGAGATTTTTGTAATTTTTTTTTTTCCCTCAATAGTGGCCTTTCCAGAAGTGTAGCAGTGCACGGTTGTTTTATTTTAAAAGGTCACAATAGAGCTTTGTGAACCATTGTACTTTTTTTTTTTTTTACAGACTCCATATGGAAGTAAAACAGAATATGTACATGGCGGGGGAACCTGCTGGGAAAGAATTTCTCTTAAATCAAGTTTCTGCTACCTGCTTTTCATCCTGAATTTGGAGGAGTTTGGATTCTTAATTATCATTTAAGCTTTTACTTTGTCAAGTCACTCACTTTGTTTTTTTACCTATAATTGAATTCACCCTTGTAACACACAGAAAACCACCAAAAAAAAGTCTATCTTTTCTGACAGATGCCCCCGCCCTTGGTGTGGGAATGAGAATAGGTTATCTTTGTCACTTCTAGCAGCAATTACATGCTTCATTTTTGTGACAGATCCAAACTGGAGTGGTATTTTATGAGTACGATTTAGCTGGCTGTCTGCTGATCATTAAAAAAAGAAATTGTGAAACTCACATTCCTCTCTAACCTCAAAAGGGACCCATTTTGATTTTAACAATGTAATATTTTCACTTGATCCAAAAGGTTTTTGTCCCATGACATCTTGTTACTAGCTGAGTTTTAGTCTCTAGCAAATAACACACCACAGAGAGCGAAGACCAAAAAGGACATTCCAGCAACTATTAATTATATCTCTTCTGCACAATCCTTCATCCTGCTTTAGTGCCATGCTCTGTGGTTCAGCATATTAGAAGAGTTTATAGAAAAATATAAAGCGTTCTGCACCATCAAAGATACTACTATTTGGGTGTTAATTAACACACTGTGAGTTGGGCTGTAATTTATAAAGAAGACATGCTCCTGCATGGATGGTCTAAAGGCAAGTGATGCATGACACCAATGGCGCTGGTACTGTGCAGCGAGGTTGATTCTGTGCTGAGATCTCCACACATTATCCCCTTCCCGATGGTACGCCTGCACGTCCAGAGGCACATTTGCAATAGCAGAGCCATAGGATGCCCTGTTTCAAAGACCACTGAAATCCCTTCTCTGACAGGCTTTGGGTGAGATCCAGGATGCAGCTAGAGCAGAAACCTTAACTTTGTGCTCAGCCACACACAAACTGTAAAAAAAATGCAGATACAGACCTGAACTCAGCCTCACATCCCTGTTTCTGATATGAAGTGCCAGTTCTTCTAGAAAAGTCTGTCTGAAAGAGCATTGACACCAGTGGATATATTCTATTGACTTCAGCGGGCTTCAGGATAGTGTGTACATCATGTGTTATGGGAACAGGTTCATACTCATGTCTCTTGCTGCCTAGTTTACTGCTATTTTAAATTTCTTGATTGGCTTAATATTCCAAGTTAGGATGCAGTAGGAAAGCATAAAGCAATACCTGGTGAAGTCATAACTAAAGATTTCAAAGCAAACTTACTGCCATGGGTTTTTACAACACTGACTTTTTGGTGTAGGGATGCACAGCTGAAATGTCTATTTTTTTCTTGGAAAATTGATGTTGCTCTCTGTTTCTATGATAAAAAACAGTCATTTTGCTCAGAGCACTAAAAGTTTATCTGTAATTTGTCTTTTCAGGCAGATCAGATTCTAAGGGATAAAACATCAGTGGGACCAACCCAAAGGGCAAAATTTTTAAAGGTCAATAGTAATATTTCCACAAGAGTAAAAGGAACCTGTGGATTATTGATATTATTCCTGATACATTTTTGTATCTGAAAGCATCCAATGAGCAATGTTAAGTAATATTGTGCTCCAAAATGTTGTTGATTATATATATACATGAGCATTGGATTGGCGTGAAATAGTCTTCAACCAAGTTGTTAAAATCCCTTTTGTTTTGTGTTTTGTATAATTCTTTGGCTATAGTCTTGTCCTAGTGTGAATAAAAGCTATTTGAAGTAAGCTTGTTTGATACTCTGAGCTTTTTTTTTGCCTGTTTTTTTTTAATCAGTGCTAAAAAGAAGTGGAGCTTTGAACATGCCACCCTGGTTGGATCATAGGAATCTGACTGTTAAAATATAAAGGGCGGAGCATGGCGAAGCTGGAGTGCATAAAAAAAGAACCACAAATGTTAATGTAAAAGTAATGTTACATAGCAGGCTAAAACCCACACAAAGCAGAGCATTGCAGAGCTCCGGCTTTAACACCAAGCTCATATTCTATAGTTCCTTTGGCTCATTGTCCTGAGGCGTTGCAGAACACATAATTCTCCTCCCAGTGAAACAATTTAAATAGTACATGCACTGTTTTGAAAGCTGTAAGGCCCCTACTTTGTGGGAGGTGGGGAATATCCAGCACACTACAGCAATACCCTGGACCACGATATTGCGCCAGCCCTGCTGCTGTAAAACTTGGAGTTGTTACGCTGATACAACAGACCTGTTTTGAGAAAGGCACCCCGCAAAAGCAGTGGAGTGAGGAAGGGCTGTGTTTGCTGTGAGAACACTTTGATCACTTGCACATCGTCAAAAGCAGCTCACAGATTTAGGTCTCTGAGATTGCTCCTCTGTGTGTAGCTTCATGCACCTAAACTTGAAAGCTGAGCAGGCAGAAGGGTAGCTGGGAAGTGCAGGCACTTGATTTGCACATGCAAATCCCTACCTTCTGGCAGCTGTCCAGAGGTGGATTAAAACCAAAATGAAGCAAAACAGCACCCTATGATTTTAGCTTTATTCCATTCTTCTGAATAACACATCTTTTTCCTTTCGAGGGAAAAGGACCCCAGCCCCAGAAACCCGTAGCTCCATTCCAATCAATAAAATATTGTTTGAAAATTTGGACATGTAACATGTAATTTCCTTGGCATATTTCAAACAAGTTCCATGCCCAGAGGAGCTTAATCTATCCAGTCTACCTATCTGCTTCTCTGCTTTGCTTCTTTCCTGTGATTCCATTGTGATAAATTGCAGAGCCCTGTGATAAATTGCATTCATCATGTCTTTCTGGCTGCTTCACCTGCATTTTGTACATCAAGCCCTCTCCCTTGGGACTACTTCTAACATTCCAACCTTGTGAGATGCTCCAGCTAGACACCGTTGCTGCTTTAAAATCAACCTGCCACAGAAATGACCCTGCCTTTGAGAAGTGGAGTGGGTTTTTGGAAACCCTCAGGCTAACAATGCTTCTAGGAATCTCCTGTAGGTGGGTGGGAGTGAATTCTTCCAGATTCCTTCTTGTGCTTTCTCACTGCTTCCCCTGGAGATCCTCCTCCCAAGGAAAAATCTTTCTTTCCACTGGCAGCTTTGGAAGGAGTATCAAGAGTTGGACGGCTCCCTGTCAGAAAGGGTAAATAAAAGCTGGATGGGTTTGTGTTGAGCCATTGCTCTTCTGCCTTATTTCTGCCTCTCTTCCCCGCCAAATGAGAGGAAGATGATGTTAAAATTATGGTTTCAGCATGCTATTGAGATACTTTTTTCTTTTCTTTTTTTTTTTTTAAGAGAGAAGGGTTTTATTTTTCCCTTTGCTATCACAGTGCCCCAGGCACAGTACTCCTGGAGACTTGGAAAACAGAGTTTCAGGATTCTTATTACATCCTCCTCTGGACCTGCCTATAAAAGGGAGTAGGTTCAGTGAAAACCCAGAATGAAGTTCTGTACTTTACTAGAAGCTGAGTAAGGGCATGGGTCCCAGATTTTGTGCAAACTTTAGCTTATTTACTACTCTTAGCTTGTATGCTCCTTCAGGCTGGGCTTCTCTGTCCACATACCACATACCCAGCCTGTTATGACTGCCACATTAACGTCTCCATAGATTATTAGTAACTAAATAGAGCGTTGCTGGTAAGATCCCAAATTGCCTCTTTTGTGGTATATTTTATGTACAAACAACATCATTTTACATCACTCAGATCATTATAGCATTTGAATGCATTGTTCTTTAGCTGGCTAATCTGATTAAATATTAGTCTGTGCTAAAGTTATTAAGTATTATCAAAACAAAATATCCATCAATCACTCAAGGTAAAAGGATGCATTACAAATATTTGTCTTCCCCCAACAGAGTACAGGTTCACTTTCCATATTCACAGTACCTAATCTTAGCTGTGACAGAGTCCCAGCCTAACTACATGCAATTCTACCAGACTCTACACAGTAACAAAGGATATGAACATAACTGGGGTCATTTGTAATAATTTCTTCTCAACTTCTCTTGCCTTTGTTTGTCTAAATTCTGCTCTCCAACTTTGGCTATGTTGGGCAGCACAACCAGCAAAGGTCTAACATTTCTATCAGTATTTTAGATAATCTAGTCTTGAGAATATTATTGAAACATCTATAGTTAATCTAGTATAGAGTCTATAATTAATCTAGTCTTGTTATAATTAATTTGGTCTATGAGCAGGGATAAATTAGATGATTCCCTGTTCTAGCTACCAAATGCAGCAGGAAAAATAACAACTGATTCTTAGGAAACAAAACCAAAATTAAGTCTGCAATTGATTTCTCTCATTTTCAACCGCCTCTCTTCCTCCCTTCAAAATCATCTTATATAAATATGTATGATGTTAGCCAAAATGCAAATGTGTATTGTCTGTCACTAGATCTAATGTGTAGCAGTTCTGTCTCTGCTACCTTAGCCAGAAGGAACCAGTCCCAGCTCCTTCTGAGCTACTGCCTGCAGTGGGCGTTTGAGTTCATACTGAAAGTTGAGTACATAGTTTAAGAACAGCTGCAACAACATCTGTAAACAGTGAAAAGAACAGAAAAACTTTAAAAAGGAATATGTGGACTCCAGTTGTCCTTTAAAATGTTCAGCAAATTATTTAATGAAAAGTATCATCACAGTGTAGTATTGCCTTGCAATGAAATCTTTGGAATTTTTACAAATATTGGATGCTGAAAAACCTCTCCATCTTCATTGACATAAAATAGCTCATGTTGCCTCCTTTGGAGCCTGTATCTGCACTAGGGATGTAAATCTAAAGTGGTACCAGACAGCTCCTCCTGAATCCTCTTTGTAATGCCAAAATTTCCATGTACTCATGATTGCTGTCCTTTCCTCCTGTGTAGGTGTAAGTAACTCTTTCTTTGATTACTGGTTGATGGCACAATATGGAAGGAGCGGTCCTGGTCACAAGTCACGATTCCTCAGAGTCTTATGTAGATCTTGCTGCTTCTTGGTGTTGCTGAACTTGTCTCTTATGGGAATGTAAGTGGTTTATTGATTGAGCTGATAAGGTCTACTGAGAATTGATGGTGGATAGCAAGTATCTGATTGTACAAAACATTTTTTTTTTTAGGTCAGGAGAAAAATATGCCAGAAAATATATTATTGGTATTAATACTGAAGTGCTGACAAACAGTCAGTACTAGTGCACACCGTGTCTCTCCTTATATTAAATTTCAGTAGGAAGTAGACTTACTATGAATAGCAAAATGGCCCAAACTGAATTACTTTGTTAGCACTTTTTAAAACTGAGCAGATTGAAGAAATAAATTTATTTCAGCGGCATTCAACATGAAAATCCAAGATCCTTGTAAACATCCAGATTTTCATCCTCACAACAGCCACAAAAGCAGGCCAATTGTTGACTCTTTTCACAGATAGGATTAAGAGTTGTTCAAGGATCCACAAAGAGCTTGTAGCTGATGGAAGAATCTCCTGAGCTACAGTCCTAATGCCAGCACCCAGACAGTCCATGTGACTATATTTCTTCCAGATGCCTTCACACTATAAAGTAAGTGTGTGTGTATTTGTGACTTGAGCTGCTGAATCTGCCTCTTCTAATTTTAGCTCATTGTTTTGAGCTTGCTTGTTCTCTGGCATGTGTATTACTTACTGGAACATTGCTAAAGAACAAAAACTTTTATTTATTTTTTCAAAGAAGACAGTATGAGCATATAGAAGAGACGTGGGATTTTTATGAATCATATCCTGTAGTTTCCTCATGTTTTTTTTTATTTACTCGCTCCTTGGTTTTCAATGACCTTCACAAAACAGAGAGAACTGCCTGGGTTGTGTAAAAATCCATGCACAGGAACTAGACCTTTCCTTTATCCTGCTAGATGTGTTGACTGTTGTGATTTGAATACAGATTGCAAAGAACACATAAATATCAATAAATACTGCACTTGTGTAAGGGATAACAGCTGAACCATTTCAGATGAGGCTTCAGAGGATTTAGAAGGAAGTTATCTCAAGACTGTCACTGCTTATAAGCATAAGTCTGTGGTTCTTATTACCAAACAAAGAAATATCAGCCCGGTCCTTATGCCCCATATTAACCTTAGGGGTTCAGTGAATGGACAAGTCAGAACAGGCATATGCTGCATACACCAAGCCCTCACAAATGAGTGTAAAGCAAAGCCCTAACTCACATTGCAAGTTGAATCAGGAATTTTGGAAAAATCTGCTTCTTGCTGAACAGGTGATTTCTCAACTCTGCTTCTACGTTCTGCCTACTTAGACTGCCTTTGAGTAGTACTAATGACTTTTCAAGACACATTTTGCTTGATCCTCCTATACACAGTTGTCTAAGTGTCTTCTTTAATACATGAAGGAAGCAGGGTGGTACATGTCATGGGATAACCCTTGTTAAGCTGTAACTTTGGAGTGCTCCTATGCCTCCTGTAAGGCTCTCTCAGGAAGTCTGAGGTGTTATCGTCAAAATACATGCTCTTAACTGTAGGCAGACAAGAAGCTGTAAACAAGTATGTGGATATTTCAAGCATAAAGAGTGAGAGCTGCATGGGTACTGTGCACCACATCATACCCACAAGATCCGTGGTGATGGGACCTTCACATTTTAGAGCACTAGGACATGATTCAAAAGGTCTGGGACATCCTTCATCCGCTTGCAGAATCAGAATAAGCTGCTGGAGAGAACCCTGTGAGAGCCCACAGAAGTTCTAAGCCCAGCTTCACACGCTGTGAA
Organism: Platalea leucorodia; assembly: GCF_965183815.1. NCBI lineage: Eukaryota > Metazoa > Chordata > Aves > Pelecaniformes > Threskiornithidae > Platalea > Platalea leucorodia. The sequence goes on along the minus strand of NC_138823.1, from coordinate 134,748,719 downwards.
TCTCAGGGATGAGTGGGAAAGAATGAGAAAACTCCACAGTTGCCCCAGAAGATGATTCATGAACTGTGATATGGACACAAACTGGTACCTGAGCAGCTCAGAGGAAAGTTTAAAATGAGATCACAGCAAAAAGTGTCTGCTGAGCTCCAATCTCATGTACCAATCTTTGGTTCAAAAAGAATAAAGAAGAAAGGCATGATACAAGAAGAATTATCCCAACTACGTAACATCTGTCACCTCCTCATGTTATGCACATGTCTTTATGAAAGGAATTTTAAGGACAGTGTGAACTATGTCTGGAAATTGAAAGGAAAATATGCTCCAGGGAGAGACTCCACTGTATGTTGTGTAATTCAATGATTGAATCCAGAAGTGGCACAACCTTTGCTAAAGGGTGTGCTAAGTCACACAAACATGTCAGAGAGGAACAGGCATACTGATCATGTTGGATCTCCCATTTCTTCTCCACACAGTAACAACCATATAAATTCTCCATAGTGGTGTGTTATACCTAGTTTCCTGGCAGCAGCCTGTGAGAGTTATTGTACGTGGAGTCAGGCAGTCCCACAGGTGACAAAGCTGGGGTGGCTGGGACCCTGGCAGGAGTGCTGGCAGCAGCACATCTGTTTGCTTTGCAGGTTTTTAGACCAAATTTCATGTGTACATGATGGATACTAGACTGACTGCCCAAGAAACTTACTATGAGATTTGAGACACATGCAATATGTTTTCTGATGTTATGATGTATTTCCTCAGGCTTCTGCTTTCAGTTGTGTCCATGCCTATATTATCTGTATTTATTACCTATATCCCTGGCTTACAGCAGGAACAAACCAGTGTGAGGTCTGGTGTGTGCCTATATAATCACACAAATCCAAAATACTTTTTACAATAGATGTAATGGCATTAGACTGACTGAAGTCACAATCCTAAAAATGTAACTAAAGATGATTATTGAGGAATGTTACCTGTAAAAATATTGTCAGACCATTGTTAAAATAAGGGATCGGTATGTCCTATTGCTGGTGCTGAGACTCATAAATTTTGTGATGAACATTTCTCTGCTCCTCAGTTCACCAGTCACAAAAGATATTAATAATTACCTTGTTTCTAGATACATTGTGAAACAAAGAAAGCCTCTGTGAAGTGCATTGAAGACACCAGGCAAAAGACACTGCGTTCTGCTGAAAAGTATAGATTTTTATAACTGCAACAATTCCTTCTTTAAAATCATAAATTAACTACACAATAAACATTTACAGCATTTTCTTTAAGATCATGCTTTTAGATGATGTCATAGTTGGTCACAAAACATCAATGTTAGACTTTCAAAGGCCTGGCTTCTTCAATCCGGTGGGCAGGGTCCTTTGGCGTTCCCAGAGCTGCTGCTGGGCTGCTTCCTAGGGCTGTGAGCATCAGCATTGCCTGAGCCCTGCTGGCTGCCAGCTCCTGGGCTCCGCTCCTGCCCAAGCTCCATTATGATCCTCAGGGTAGGTATTTTCAGAGGATGTCACCTTGCTCATGCCCCACCAAGGGGGGCTTTTGTGATGAGACACCTTCCCTCCCCTCTGCACCATGGTTTCAGTATTCCACCACTTTTCTGGGAAGACATGCCGTTGGCAATTTTAGACATGCTCATCCCCAGTCTGCCTGATCTGGGAGACGTGTCTATTTTTCTCCTGCCCAGTCACTCCCGATGTCCTGAGGAGAGCCCTCGTCTCCAGGACATTGAGCAGAGCTGGGTGGACTTCAGGAGACAGGAGAAGCCAGCTTTTCAAATGCTGCTTTCATTCTTCTTCAGAACAAATCAATTTATCTTTTCTTTTTCAATCCCATGAGATGAAAACCTTGGAGAAGGGGGACAGAGGGAAATATTCGGTCTTTTTTTGTTGTTATTGTTGTTTCACTTGGTTTTGGAAACATGGCCATGTGGTTATTCTGAGGATGAAATATATTCCCCAGTACCCTGTCAGCTGCTGACTGTGTCCGATAGCCCTGTCAGCTTCACAGCTGCTGTTAATAGCCATACCCTCCTTGCTGTGGGACTGCACCCCAACCTCCCGTGCAGTGTCTAACTGCCGAGCTACACAGTCATGCCTGCTCTCTCTCTCACTCTCCCAATGGATATTTAACTAGCATGTATTTAACTAACAAATACATAAGTCGGAGCTGGTTTTAGTGCCCCCAGTTTTAGTTCCCTCTCGGCTGCTTTGAGTTGTCTTCCTCCTCCGGGCAAGGACCGAAGCTGTATCTTTCTCAAAGCCTTGCTGATCTAAACATGGGAGAAAAGGCAGAAGCACATTGCTCCAGCTGGTTTTGTGCATAGCCTGATCCTGGAGGTGTACTTGGAGAAAATCTGGCAGAATGGGCTCTGTGGATGGCATAGATTTGGGTCGGTTGCCTGGGGCTGTGGGTCTTAAACCAGGGTGTTGCTCCAGACTGGAATACCAAAAGTCCAAGACAGTTTTGAGGAAATGGATTCAAGTTTTCCTCCTAAATTTCAGCAGCAAGGTCTACCTCTAAAATAAGCCAAGCACGAATATTTACGTAAACTAGATTTTGGCCTGATTGGAATTCAGATCCAAATTCAGAGCTGCATTTAGACTGTAATGTATTTCTAACATTGCTATATGCAAGGGGGGAGAACTGTCCCCAAAGACCAAATGATTACCACCATTCCGATGTTCTCTTTTCTTTTCCAATCTATCTTCAAATATATTTTATAAAGCAGCCAGGTGTGAAGCAGCCAGGGGAGAGTGGGAGAGTTATTTGTGAAGTTGTGCATAACCACCCTCTGGGAAGGCTGCAACTCACAAAATGTGAGCTGGACAGAAGAGCCTTGGCTTCTGAGGTAAAGGCAACTACAGCTGGAATCTTCCATGAAATGGACACCCAGGAGGGCGAGAAACAAATATATCCTGTGCTGTGGATTAAAATAGCAACAGGTGGGATTCCTGATGGTGTTTTGGTTAGCTCTTAAAAGACTAAAGATATTCTTTCCATTCCCTGGGCCAAATAATAAAATGCGAGGAGAAGTCCTCGCTGCCTGTTGTAGAGTTGGTTTTTTTTGTCTGCAGAATTATTCTCTATCTTGCTCCCTGCTACAGCATCTGCTTCTCCCTTATCTATCTCACACATTTTCTGTGTATGTTATAGCCCACTCGAATAAAGATACTAAAAATAAAGTTGCACTAGCTGTATATGCCCTGAGAGGGCAAGTATGCAAAGAGAAGTTCATAAAGCCAACAGAAGATATAATTTAACAGTCATGTTCCTCTTAACAATTAATCGAGGTTAAGAATAAGAATAAAGTACACTGATTAAAACTTATCCTTCAAGCTATAGCTTTTATTCCCATTTGATTTCATTTATTTTTCTACCATAACCTTTGCCTCATTTGAATTATTGTTTCCCACAATCAAATATGTTAGTGTAATGGTAAAGATTTCCAGAAGGACTTTTTTCCCTCTGCTACTTTGGGAAAGGCTCTGCACGTAAACTGCTATGTGACTGCATGCAAAGTACGCACACTAAACATGATACGTTTATTTTATCATTTGTAGCTAAAGAGATGTAATTATTTAAGTGGGTATAATTTAATGTTATGGCATCCCTCAAATTGCAGTACTGAAATTACTTTAATCTATACTTTGGCTGGGGAAATGCATGAGAAATTTAAAAGCTCACAAAAAAAACCCCGAAACCCAGAAAGGAGCTGCTTCTATGGGTTGTGCAGAAGTCCCCATGACATCTTTTCGGAAAGCAGTTGTACAAGTTCCACTTTTTCAAGAGCTTTCTTATCTGTTGAACTTCTTATGAGCTCTTTATCTTGTCATCACTTAGGGTGGTTTGCCACTAAGCTGCTTATGTGTCAGACTTGAAATGGGGGCTCTAGGCAAGCTGCATCACATACTGTGCCTTCTACTGCCTGTGCAGAGAGGGACTAGGGAGTCCATCCTTTCAGGGACACTGAGTGCTGAACTTCTGCTGCTTTTAATCTTAACAGAAGTCTCTCAATTAGAAGTTGTGAATCTTTTCCCATTGTTTACATGCATCTTTCAAAGCCAGCAGCAACAACAAAGCAGCAAGAGAGTTGTGTGAAAACAGCAACAGCAAACCACTGTATTCAGGTTATTTAATATTATACATTTTGCAACAAAAACCTCTCTAGATTCACATCTGTGCTTTCTAGCAACCAGTACTCTTTGTGAAAATCAGTCCGAGTTCCTTCAAGAGTGGCTTCATTAAGAATCTGTGCTTTATAAACTGGGTGTGGTATCCTGTTTTTTTTAATGACTTAAGCACATTTTGAGCTAAGTAGACTAGCTGTCTAATACTTTTGCTAGAATGGAAATACCAAAGTCAGCTCTTATTATTACCGGAATCTCTTCTACAAGAAGCCATCACAAACAGAAGTTTGTCATATCTGGATTTAAATAAATTTAGCTTCTTAGCAATTCTGTAATGACCATGGGCTGCCTCCTGTTCCCGTTGAAGTCAGTGGGAATGCTGCCATTGACTTCAATAAGCTTGGGATTTGGTTTCCTTTCATCAAAGATTGTTCTAAATGTAGAGCCCTGCAGCTTCAGTTAGGTATATGCCTCCATCCCAATTTAGTGTGAAGTTAAAAGGACTTCTTGCAATAAACTAAAGCATTTGACTTCCTTTTAGAGCCACCTCCTGCTACCACCCGTTGAGACTAGGACAGCTGCCCTGGTTTTTTGGGTTTATGAGTATGTTTCTTTTTCCACTGTGGATGACTATGTTAGCTGCTCCAAAGTTATTCCTCCAACAACCCAGAACCTCTGTGGGAACAGAGGTGGCGTGGTTTGATCTTAGTCTGTTGTCCTGCCTCTAGAAGAACCATGAGGGGAAAGTTACATTTCCTCTCTAGACGCCTGGCACCAATAATAGCTAATGCAAAAAGGGGCTTAAAGCAATAAGCAGGCCCTGTGAATATAAGTTGAGGAGCTCATCTGTCTGTATTTTACCCACAAAAACAACCTGCTGGTAGAAAAAACTTCTGTCAACTTAAACAGCCCTGGAACAGAAGTTATTTTTTCTTACTTTTATTCTGCTTTAGTATGCACCAGAAAAGAAGAGACAATCAAACATTTGCTTGGACAGTGACATAGCAGTTAAAAGAGCCTGACTCTAAAATCTCTGTTTCTATCAGGACAGCTTTGTCCATTGCTCCCATTTCTGTAGTTGCAGAAGGTACTAATTATTCTACCTCCCAACTCATAGTTCGTTCCAAGTCTGGATAGAGAGATAGATCCTTAAAGAACTTTGTTTGTTCCATTAATGCCAAGCAAGAAAGAGAGTTGCCTCAAAGCTGGTGAAAAATAGGTGAGCAATAGTAGGGAACAGGAAGAAAGCAGCTATGCAAACTGATCTTCAAAATAGTGTGTGGCAACACACAGACAAGATAAGCCAGTCAAGCAGAGCAGAATGAAAGCGTCTGAAAAAGGATCTTACTCAAACTGCTGCCTTCTGCAGTACTGGTAGAGCACAGCATCCCATCCTCTCTGCATACGTGCAGTTCTTGAGTGCTTTTGAGGATCAACAGAAACGCCTTAGCTCTTGTATGAGGTTTGGGAAGTTCCTACCCAAACAGCTCCATTGCATTCCATAGGGTAGCTTGCCTGAAAATAGGTTTTAAGGGAGCAAAGCTTTAGTTAGAATTAATGTTCATGTATACAGTATGTCAGAAGACTGACCAAAGCCTACTGAAATAGAAATAATTCTCTAGTTATTACAGTCAGCTATGAATAAGACCTCCAAAGGACTCAGACTGTAAATGTCCAAACTCTGAGGATGTCTATCTCTCCCACAGGGATTTATTATTGAAACAAAAGCCCTCTACTGAAGACAGCTATTCCTGACATATTAATACATTTGACTTATTTCCAAAGGTGTTTGATTTGCATCTGTGTCTGTAATAAGTGAGTGGGTTTAATGTGTCTAGGAAAGCAGTAGTGGCTCTTAGCATGTGAAACATGAGTCTCCATGGGAATGTAACAAACCTGGCTGAACAACAACACTGCTTGCATTTCTATGTATGTATCTGTCTCTTGCTCCATTTCTGTCATCCTGTCACTTGGATTATACATTCAGTTGCACTATTAGCATCATTATTGGCTCACTTTTCTGTCTGCTTTCTTCATCTGACCTAATTAGAGTGTGCCCTCCATGATGAAATATTCCCATATAAGCTAGATTTGTGTTTTTGCTTGTTTGTATCTCTGTGCATCATTTTGCCCCAAAATGTATTTTGCAGCAATTTATTGCAGTGAATCTGAAGAGCAGACTTCAGCCATTTTACATTTAGTCAAATGTTATTTCTCAATTGAAATTGCTTTGAAATTGTTTTGAAAATGTAAAATAAAGATGGGAATGTAAAGCATACTGTGAAGTCAGAGGAGAGTTCAGGGATAATAGAATGGTAACTCACAGAGATGTTCTGGAAAATGTTCTGTGCTCTAAAAGAAGACAGATTATTGCCTTTGTCCTTTCTGATTATTGAATCAGTTTATATTGTTCTGCAGGGACATGGTGATTGCTCATCGGTTTTGAAGCACAGTTTTACTCAGAAGATATTTACCACTGCCACTTGCGGCAAACCCACCTTTAAGTTATGGAGCAGCATTCTCCACTCCTTTGATCACTGTTTAAAACGTTGTTCATGGTGCTCACAGCAGAGCAGAATGCAGCCCTATAGGTGTTTGCCAAAGACTAGATTGTGACAACTTCATTCCTGCCAGGGAGTAGTTTCTCAAATGAAAAATGTCATTGAAGAGAGCAAGAGTGCAAGTAATTTACTTGTGTGAGTAATTTATTACAATGTTTTTTGTTCTGAATTGGCTTTTCTCCTACATATGATCCACATGCAAGAAATAACAGCTTTAGTTTTCGCATTAAAAAGTTGAACCTGCAGGGATAATGAGGTGTGTGGAGGGTTTTCCAATCACTTGTAAAGTAACCTGGAAATTACCGAGCTGCAGAGATCTTTCTTGAATGCTACTCCTACGGAATCATTTCTTCCTCAGAGTACAGGACTGTTAAGAGCATGATTGACAAAAATAAGCTTCAGTCGTTAAAGTAAGCAGCTAAGCCACCAAGTACCCACAGAGGATGAGCTTGTTGAGTCAGAAGATGCTACTTTAATGAAGTCATTTTAAAAAGCAGAATTGTATTTTAAGATAAATTAGATTAGATGGATATCTGCCAAACTACCATGGCTGTATTTAGGTTAGCTACCCATCCAAATGCCAAATTACATGAGCATAGAGCACTATAATGCTCCATATATGTCTATCTCTAGCTCTGTACATACCACAGCTATGAATATATGTACCATCATGGAATCGAAACAATAGGGGAGCTGATTCTTAGCTGTATATAGTATTTTAGCTCCACTGAATGTAAAGTCTGATGATGATTTCCCTCCAGGGAGAATCCTGGCCTCCCTGAAGTTAGACTTCAGTAATTGCATGCACCAGCCCTAGGAGGGCCCAGCCACACTCTTGGGATGTGCAGCTAGATGCAACAAGCTCCAGCTGAGGGGTGAGCATGATGTGTCTAGACCATGAAGAGATCTCTTTGCTCAAGTGCTCCCAGCGGCTTAGCATGTCACCAAGTACACGTGAGGCCATTCAGAGGCAGGCAGGTGTGAAGAATGGCAGTCTTATGGTCCCCGTGGAATTTTCAGCAAATAGGCATCAGGACAGAGGCCGTGACTTCACACTTCAGCATTTCATTTTTTAATCCAGTCTCTAATCCATTTATTCTATGAAGTGAAACATTCCAAAATTGCAAAGGGATTTATGTTCCTTGAACATGTGTGAGCTGGCTGGAAAGACTTGTGAATTCTTCATACCTTTTCCTATAGCTAACTTTTGGTCCATCTTCACAGCAGAGTTGACTAGCCTGCATTTCACACACCTTTTTAAAACTTTCAGTTTCAGACTACTTTCTGATATAAATGATACCCAGTAAGAATGGGGTTTTTTAAAAGAAAATTGCAATAGAAATGTCAAAACATGAGGATAACTACAGGGGGGAAAACACTTTTAAATGTGTGCCAAACACTAACTCACAGAAGCTGACCAAGTTCTCAAAAATGACTGTTGACCCTGGCAACAGGGTGGTGATTTTTCTTACTGTTAGCATTACTGAAAATTCCATAAAGTAGCAACAATAAGTAAATAAATACAGAGGCAATGGTGTTAACCAGGTTAGGTGGTGGTAGTCATTGTGACCATGCTTATTGTGTTACATTGGTTTAGCCAAGAAAAACCTTATCTTGTGAAAACAATAGTTCCCAAAATGCACTCCTTTCAGAGAAATTAATTCTCTATAATATGAGTTTCCAAAATAAATATAATATTTTAAATTTACTTATGCAAATCTATCAGGACACACTAGCCAAGCAATAACCCAAATCAAGATAACCTTAGTTAGTATGTTACCCCTTAGCTATGAAGCTGCTGTTCCACTTCTGGTATGTCTTCATACGTTAGTACAACGTGGTTTAGCTCTTTCTCTTCGAGTTTTCTTTTTTCAATAGAGCTGGAAAGAATGTTTTTCACCAAATGGAGTGCATTCCATGAGTGATGGTTTTCTGTTGGAGTTATGAATTTGAAAAGAATCACTACCTCCCATTGAACAGGCCCCAGAATTTATGTACTTTCTTTGGCCAACATTTGAATCTGGCTTTGAAGCCAGATATGAGAAACAAAGCATGGTGGAAGATTTTCTGTCTCTTTTTTGTTTCTTAGCCTTTGCACATACTGCATAGAGGAAAGTACATGCAATTTGTTCATTTGACAGCTTCCATCCTTTTAGATGCCTTTCCTGACCTCTCTTCACTATCTGTACTCCCTTCATGCAGCTTCTAAGCAGCATGGGATGTGTGCCACGCAGTAAAAGGAAGAAATAGATTTTACATTATACAGAGAAATGGTCCAGGTTCTTTTTCATCTGAATCACATGAAAACCTAAGAGCCAAAACCACTTCTTTCCCCATCCACTTCCAACCTCCCCCAGACCCTCTGAAAATATTAAAATGTTGTTATTGTGAGGTTAAATACTGACACAGACATCTCAAATTTTTGGACTCCCCTGGTACAGGAAAAAAATGTTGATTAATTCTTTGATTTCTTCTCCAATCAAAGTTTAGTTCCAAATGCAAGTTAAAGAACTTTAGAGAAACTCTATCCTATATCTCACCAAAATGACCCTTGCTTATTGCAGAAGCTGGAACGATCTTTCCTTCTGATGCTTTCATTTCACTGTAGCAGAAGTTGCATTAATTTAGTCATTCTGATGCTCTCTGTATTTTTAGAAGAATCCCTGGAGGTCCCTCAACCCCTTCAAAAGAAAGAAAGAACAAACTGAAAGTAGCCTTTAATCTTTAAAAAGATTAAAGTTAAATTAAAAAAAAATTAAAGTTTCAAAGTCAGCCACAATGTCTTAGGTCCATTTCATGAGTTATATTTGTTATATAAGACACCTAGAAATACAATGAATAGCTGAGGAAGTTTGTGGTTTCCATACTATATCTATCCCACTTACACAAAACTGTTTTATGTGTTTCTTCTTTGTTTTCTTGTATGAAAATTACTTTTTTTTTGCTAGGACACTGTAGCTGACAATGGGTCAGAATTGGCATAAATACTCATAGCAGTCATTAAGGTATCTGTGAGATGGTCTCAGAAACCTACAAAGCTGACCCAGTCGAAGTTTCAAAACTGGTATTTAAAGTTTTTCCAGATTAGAAATACCCCAGGGGCAATAGTATGATCTGCTCTTCCTCAAGGATACCTCATCTATTGAAGCTGCTCCATGAGTTAGTGAGCAGGGGTACAACCGCAGCTTTGGGACCTAAAAAGGTGATTGTGTTAAAAGTTAAAGTGCAGAAGGAAGTAAAATATACTAGGTTATTAGAGCTAGAGCTCGGATGGTTCTGGTTCACATCAGAGAAAACCCCCTGGGAAAGAGCTATGCCCAGCAAACCTTCAGGCTGGTCCAAGAAAACTTCATTTCCACAAAGAGTTCAATGCATTCAAATTCTTTCTCATGCAAGCAGTGGATCAAAGCCTTTGCTGCTCTGCCGCACAACACAGAGTCGCCAGGCTCATGACACATGCCAAATGAAAGCAATTTTGGGTGGGATCTCATAGAAGGTCACACCCCTTGGCTAGTTAGAAAAGCATTGGCTTCTTCAGCAGGACTGTAGAAAGAAATCCTGTGCGAAGTTTGCAGCCTTCTTAAACACATGTATGCCTAGCTCACATTTAGGTGTTAGATCCTGGTAGCTGCTTCATCACGCTATTCCCTATGACTGAACACAGCTAGAGCTCAGCTGTAGTGCTATCCTTTTGTGCGTCAGGCTATGCTCCCTCACATCAGTTAGGTGATGCAGAGATGGAGGAGGATCAGGAGTAGTAATGATGCTCGTATTCAGCTTCACTGTCAGGACTCATCTTGGCTTTCCCTGTATTCCCAGCTCAGTGTCTGGACTCCTCACATGCTGGTGTGAGAGATGTTCAGTTGTTCAGAAGTACGCTTGTCCTTCGTTACTGGATACCCTACTGGATACCCTCACAGGGTGAGACCATGACATTTCCTTAGCTGATCTGCCTTAAAGCCACTAAGCTTCTTTCGGTAAATAGCTGGAGTGTGACTTTCAAGTCAAAGGAAATTGCAACCTTCTACTCTGGGTATGTATTTATGGTAGTGAGAGGAGATTAAAGCATTGGCAACAGCTCCGAGCAGACCAACGAAATGGGCACTTGAGAAGGGTCAGAGATGGAGTGAAGAGATGACAACTTTAAAGAAAGGAATGGAGTTTTAATCAGGATTTCCACGGTCTGAAAATAAACAGAAAATATTTCCTCACAACATCCTCATTTGATAGAGAAACATTAAGGTTTACTAACTAATAATCCTACAAGACAGTGATCAATAAAATAATATGATAAAAAGAATGTAAAATTTTATTATTCTTCAGTTGGATACAGCTTTTCCAGTCAGGGCTAGAGGGATACAAGCTGTCAAGTAAAATGATTCATCTTCAACACCTGTTTCATTTGAGGGATTCCTTTGCTTAAAGTGAGTCTCCAGAATGTTTCTAGCATCGTTAATATCAAGGGGGAAAGGAAGGTTATTGCAACCTCCAAATTTAGCCGGATGCATAAGTGAGGTTGCTGCAGCAACCTCCAATAAAAGTGGACCCCAGAGTCAGAGATGTACTTTTGTTAGCTGGCGAAGAGCTGGGGAAAATCTAAATCCGCCTTTCTGTATAAGCTTGCATTTCCCTCTCTTTCTGTTTATTGCATTCATAATGTTTTCTGTCACCACTTTATCTGAAAATAATATTGAAAAGGCTTTTCTTAGTTTCATCTGCAGTAGATTTATGTATAATATCACAGCTGACCACCAGTGATACCCTAGATTTAGAAGATAAATGTTTCAAGTGAACTCTAGTGCGTGCTCGGCTTTTTCCTCTCTCTCCAAGAAATTTTCCATACCACAAAGAAAACAATGCAGAATATTGACTAGGGATATTACAGCAGTACTCCAGAGTTAGGAAATTATTTCTATTTTTCTTAGAGTTTGAAAATCCATCTCTGATCTCTGTGAAATCTAGTGTGAACCCAGACAGTTGTGAGATGGGGTCTGCTAACATTTAAAGAAAGGAATTAGTAAAACAGGAAGCTCTTTCACCAGATTACCTCTCGATTTCTTCTCAGGCTAAGGTGAGTGAGAGAAGAGAGTCACGCTGACTACCTTGAAAATGGATGAGGTCACCCACTGCTTATGTCATTTAATGCCTTGGTCCTGCAGCTTCCTCAGGGAAATAAATAGAAAAAGGTATTCCAGAAAAACTGGGTCTCACTATGGAGTGAGTTGGGAGGCTTACCTCGTGCCTGTATAAACTGAGTAGGCAGCAAGCTGTTGTCTCTTTGCATCCATGGGTCCTGTGCCTCTCAGAGGGATAGTTAATACGCAGTGCTTACAGTTGCTACATATTCAGGGTCTGTTTGAACGTTTGAGTATTGGGAGGAATCTGAAAAAAGGCGGCATTAGTTACAATAGTAAAATAATCTAAACCCAGGAAAAACTCAGAGGGTGAAAGGAAAATAAGTGATGTACATGACTGCTCTTCAGCAAGTTAAAAGTTTGAAGGAGGAGGACTTGCAACACAGAGTGAGCAGGATAAACAGGACATGAAGAGGACTTGTGGCAACCCAGGGCACAGCAGGAAGGATTAAGGCTGAAGGGCGTGTGAGAGAAAACTTGGAGGATGCCAGGGTTCAACAGTTAACGAAGAGGGGATTTATGAGGGCTGATAGCTGTCAGCCCTACATTCTTCCCTTCCTAAGGGCACTGCCTTGCTCAGGGGAGGTTTTAATCATCTCTTTCACTCTCTGCTCCATCTGTTTATGCAAAGTGTGAAGGTCCATGCTCCACTTCTTACTAAGGCACACATCCATATTCCTCTCCTCTTGGGAAGGGAAGGGAAGGGAAGGGAAGGGAAGGGAAGGGAAGGGAAGGGAAGGGAAGGGAAGGGAAGGGAAGGGAAGGGAAGGGAAGGGAAGGGAAGGGAAGGGAAGGGAAGGGAAGGGAAGGGAAGGGAAGGGAAGGGAAGGGAAGGGAAGGGAAGGGAAGGGAAGGGAAGGGAAGGGAAGGGAAGGGAAGGGAAGGGAAGGGAAGGGAAGGGAAGGGAAGGGAAGGGAAGGGAAGGGAAGGGAAGGGAAGGGAAGGGACGACCCCTTGTTCCAGTGGCTATTTAGGATGCTCTATGTACTCCATCTCATACGAGTTCTGGGGCCCTGCTCAGCAAAGTGATCTTTGTTTCTGCAATCTCATGTGGTCTCTTAGACCTGAAGAGGGTTTAAGTCATTCTTTCTACGCCTCCATTTGCCTCTGAAGCTAGGACTGAGACTGCAGAGAGAAAGGGACTGCAGGGAGAAAGTATTCATGGTCCTTAACCACTCACCAGAGCTAGGCTATAACATGTTCCTTCTATGCAAAGCACTGAAGAAAAGCATCCTCAGTGCATGGTAGACATCCTAAATTATTGGTGCTAGTGCCAAGGAATTCAAACACCCACTAGGATGAACAGACTCTTTCATGTCTATGCAAGCTGTCTTTTTTATTGAAAGGGTGATTCTTCTATATGTTCTAAATTAAATATATTTAGGCAGGTTTCTTTGATATCCAAGATGCTTAGAGAGGTTCAGAATAGGGTTAATGATCAAAATGTGGCAGGATTTAAGCCACAGTAATGCAGATACAACTCTTCAGGAAAACATTCCCAAAACCAAGTGAAATCAAACCAAACAAAAACAAGGAAAGTCAAGAAATCTCATTCATTTCTTGATGTTTCTTTTGCATAGACCCAGGCAACTAAATACTGGCTCTGCAGAGAATGCAGGCTTTACCCTAGTTAGTGCTGCCCTTTGGAGAAACACCACTGAACCCAGGATTCTTGAAAAATTAAGTTCTAAGAAAGATGGAAGTCTAATACTTGGCATCTTGGGATGTTGAACCCTTTCCCAGGCAGGCTGGAGAAAGAGAGGTACCAGATCTTTTTAGTCTTTTCAGCAGCTTCTTCTACCACCTTAAAATGCACCCAGAACTCTGCCCTGGCCCTAGCATACCCAGAATTTTTTTCCTCTTCTATAGGCAATGAAAAGCCAATGCTGGGGTCACAGATTGGCCACCAATACCTTCCTTTGATCCTTTGATGCCCGTTGCGTACCTAAAGAGCATCTGCATGCAAGAGGTTGCATCCAAACCACCGTTTGCAAAGTGGGGTCAAAGTTGGATCATCTTGTCTCCAGAGAGGGGGTGTCTCAAGTGTCTCAGTCAGTGGTGCTTGACTTCTTTCTCTGCCACAGATTTTCTACTGTCTTTATACTGGTATCTTATGGTAAACCGTTAAAGCCAGGTCACTGCTTTTAGCTGCAGATGAAAGAATCTGAATGTGCTAGACATGTACTCAGTTCAGGTGTTTTATGGATCTTCCTAGGTATTTCTACCTCTTTTGATGTCTAATAGCTTTTCTGATTCAGTTTCCTTATAAGGAAAAGCAGGCAGCAAAACCACAAAGGATTTGGGATGTTCACCAATAACAGGAGCAGGATGGATAGACAATTCATAATTGATCTGCTTTAAGTGACATTCAGTTCAGAAGAAATAAATAAACTTTTTCATCGCAACAGAAAGACAGGAATAGAGTTCAAGTTTAAAAAATTTAGTAGCAGTTAAAAAGAAAATGGTGTTGCTCTTGGAGAGAAGGAACAAAATGTTTAACTAAAAATTGGTAAAAACTTCTAAGCACAATCAAGGAAAGGTGGATAAAATTTCAAACGTATCCAATCTCAAAATCAAATGTAAGTGTGAAGGGTGGGAGCCAAGCACACATCAGGGGTGGCAACATTTAAAATTGCCAAAAAAATAAGACAATAGAACAATCAAGATCTTTTGCTCCTTCTGCACCACCCAATAGGGTATCATATGTATATACACACACCAGTTCTGATGTGAAACATGCCATTCTGTTGGTTCACAAGTTGTCACCACTGATCAGTCTTGAAATCTCAGATAAATTCACATTTGCATTTATTTCCAAGAAAACAGTTGGTTTGCCCTAGCTTTCAAGAACAGGGTTTAATATGAAGTCAGCATCATTCTCAGATCAGCTCTTCCTCCCTGTGATGTCAACGGGAATATATCCGGTGCCAGTGTGTAGATGTGATGTTCCTTCTATAACTTGTTGAACCAGAGGCTGGAAATGAAGCTGTAGTCAAGTGTGCTACTACAGCTGTTCCTGAGCCTATGCCCAGCTTCTCTTCCTCCCCTTCCCCAGAGGTTATTGCTCCCTAAAATCTACCTGCATGACTATGTAGTCTCTCTGATGCAGCTGTAAAAAAAACATTGATTCACTTGGACACTTTTGATCCATTAGTTTTTTAAACCTCAGTCTTTTTTTACCTCCTCCAAGTACAATGAGAGAGTAAAGAAACAAAGGAGAATAGGATAAGGACTGACAGAAGAGGACAAAGATGAACAGAAAGAGGTAGTCTGTGACCAAGCTCAGCTGCAGCCAGAACTATCTGCAGTCTGAATACAGCCACCTTCATTCCTTGCCTGCCCAAAAATGCCCATATCAAACGTAATAAAGTAAAGCCAATGAGAACCCCAAGCTGAGCTAGAGATTTAAGCTACTGGAAAACTGAAAAAATCTTCCCACACCATTCTTCTCATTCCTAAATGGTAAAGGGATGTATAGTCATCCTAAAAAATTGTTATACGCAGGTTCTGCAAAAGCAGAGCCGTTGTTATCCCCACAGCTAGAGCAAATTATGCATTGCTAGGACGGAGTCCTGGAACCACTTTTAAGAAGTTGTCCCCTTTATGACCAGACTCAGTGCGGTCAATCTCATTTAGAGATAGAAAACAAGAGCCAGGCTAGCAGGGGAAGTTCATTCCACCTCCATTTCTCCTTCTCAGCAAGAGGGGGAAGTGGCAAATGAAGTTTGTGGTGTTTTCAGGCAATGATTACTTGTCCCTCTAGGCATATTCCACTGTAAGGAGTTCTAAACAGTGCAAGTACACTAAGAAGCAAAGAGCTAGTGTGGAAAGCAATGGTGGATATGTGTGTCTTTCAGGTAACTCACTAAATCATAGCAATTGACTGTTCTAGCGGATTTCAGGGGATGATGCACTTCAGCCCAGGCTTCTTAGATGGGTAGTTTCCTTTACAAACTTTATTTCACTGCCCAGTAGAAGGAAGAGTACTTTATGAAAGATATCCCTCTTTTCTCTTCATTTTCTGGTAGGATTCTGGATGGTGGAAGCTGCCTTCCTATCCCCTGAAGGATGGAGCTCAAAGCACATGTTCCCAAACTGGCACAAACGGTACCCAAGAGTAAAGGAAACATGGGAAAAGAGAACCCATCAATAATATTTTCTTGCACTAGAACATTCATCAATGCTTTGTGCTGTCCAAACTCTGCCAGCTGTGGGAGTTGATGGGAGTCCTACTAGTGACTCCCATTAGTTCAGGATTTCATCCATCGCCTGCACAACCGGAGATGTCAAGTAAAAAGCACGCAAAATAGAACCATGTAGTCACAAAGGTTTTACTTTGAGGCTTAGACAACTGTTATTTCCAGATGCACTTTAACAAAAACAGCATTAGGTGGCTAATTTCCAGAAACCAAACTTGAAAAAGGCATGTTGGAGATTGGGTTTGGAAGAAAGGAGGGAATTACATTCCAGGAGAGTTAAGAGAAAGCACTTGGAAAAGGGACTTCAAGGAGGAGTGTACAAAGCTATTTGCGAATAAGTGGCACTAACAGTGGTCAAGGTTGTAACTGCAGACTGTTCCTGTGTGTCTGTGAATTCAGGATTAATATTCTCTCTAAGAAACATTTCTTTTCTAATGTGCACATTTTTTTCAACCAAGGGGTATTTTTAGACAGCATCAGTTCTCACCTCCTTGTCATATTGCCCTTCCACTTGTCACTTAAATAGGGGCAGAGATGGTGCTCTGCCAGTGCTATGCATTCCTTCAGAGGTTCCACCTCCACATCTGTTGCCCTGCTTAAATCTATCAGCTAAATTATTGGCTGAGGTTAAACAGAGTCTATAAGTCTCCCCAATTAACCCATCAATTAGCAATTCCCAATTGGTGACCTTACTGTGCCTTGTGCATAAAAAGCTCCAAATTTTTTTCTGGCCTGAGAAAAATGGGGGGGCGGGGAGGGTACCAACATGAAACAATGTTAATAATCTTTCAACTATGAGTAACCATACATTTGCAGACCACTGTGAACATGAATATTTTATAATTATATACAGTTATTACATATAACTAGTGCAAGTTTCTATATGCTAATGCATCAGCCAGTTAGTTGACATCCACAATTAATTCCCTTTTCTCTCGCACCTAGTTAGCATTGAATGAGGTCGGTGTGTACTTGAATTCCCATGTGATTCTTGATTGCACTGTAGAGTATGATCAAAAGCCTCTGTTTGAATGTGAATGATTGTGTTGCTTGCTGTACTTGATGGCAATTTACTTAAATATGATACTCTGCAGGAGAACTTGTTCAAAGTAAAGTCACAACAAGCAGTTTATCATTTCCATGCGTGGTATTTAGGATTATTGCCTCTTGAAAGCCTTAAAAAAAAAAAAAAAAAAAAAAAGTGGAAGATAATGCCAAGAGGAAGAGTTAAAACACTGATATGACCATACTCTCCACTGTCAGTGTGTGGCAAAATGTGTAAGCCTCAAATTAATAATGTGAATACCCTTACCCTAATAGTGAGCAGCCTCCTAGTCTGCAAGAGCACAGGGGTAATGTCATTGATAGCATAAGGTATTACAAATTCTTCCAGCCTGGCTACACACCATGCGCCAATCTTGTCTGATCTCAACAACTAAATCCTCTCAGCCCTGGTGACTTCTATGTCAATCATCTGGCAAATTTACACTATTATGGTGAAAAGGCTTCAGGCAACTTGATTGTCACAGACAAATATACTATAGAAGATAAATGCTGTAAAATAACGGAATTTTGGGTAGTATTCATCAGGTCTCGACTAATTCTCCCACACTTCTCACTTCATTGATAAAATCATCCTTCACTGCAAATTAGACCACAGGTAGAATATTAGAGTTGTAATATTCCACTGGTCTAGGCTGTGTTCACAGCATAACTTTTGCCCCTGACTTAACTGGTTGTAGGCCTAAATAGATACATATGTCATTTAACAGCTTTTGCTGATACTAAAAAGAAGGCAGTGAGTCTCAATTGGTTTCACAGGGACAGTTCCTTTCCTATATCATTATTTCTTAGAGGCAGCTTTCCATCCACCTGAGACTTTACTCTCAGTTAGCAGCAGAGAAAGGGAAAGGTGGCTACTGTTCCATACCTGCTCAAGACTCCCAGGACCACCTCATCATCTTAAGATGGACCTACCCAATTTGCTGAACTATCCAGTGAACTGGTGGTTTTGATCTTGAAAAAAAGGAATAAGAGCAGCACTATCTTCTTATCAGGTCCAAACAAGCTGCTTTTCTGAAACATCTGTCTCAAGTACTCCATGGTAGGTCCAGATTATCGTTCCCAAAATGGCTTCGTTTTCCTCTGGCTGACTGGCAAAGAAAGAGTAGAAGCAAAACACCATTTTCTCACTGCCTCCCCCTTCTCCTTATTTGCTTGCTGGTAGAGAAGCAAAGCAGGACAGGACTGCGCTGTACCTAGATCTAAATACAAAGTAGATTGAGCAAGGTACCATTTCTTCAGCACAATAAGACAAGCATGGGCCATTTGATCTTTTCCTTGTGGCACAGCTCCTGAGGCAGAGCAATGCTATGACAGCTCTTGCTCAGTAGTTTTGCCTGAGGTTTGATCTATCAAAAAGAAAAAGTCTTTCACAAGGGAAATTATAAGAATAAATAAGAGTTAAGTATGAAACTGTCATTTCTTACTATTTTGGACAGTTAAATAATAAGAACATGAGCAAAGCCCTGTTGAGTGAGAGCAATGGTCCATCCAGCCCATATTTGATGTCAGAGACAACAGAACTGTGCGTCTGGCACACATATGCCTTGTACATCTTCAGCATCCACAGCTGTTATTAGAAATCACAGAGATACACCGCTCACTAGGTTTCTGTTGCCAACGTATTGTCTGTGAATTTCTCTAATCCTTTTGAACCTACTGATACTGCCTGCTTCCACAGCCTCCTGTGACAGCAAACTCCAGAAGGCAAGTTAGGCTGTAGTGACAAAAAATGCCTTGTGAAGCTGAAAATTTCTCAAGTGATAAATGATCTTGAGCTTTTTCTGTCCTTTTTAGCAATAACCATCTGTCCTGTTAGGAAGTTAAGGACATGCCTAAAGGTGCTACCTGGTCACTACCTGTTGACTGATAGTGGTGTTCAGTAGGTGAGAAAAGACAAGGGCACTATCCATGAACAGCCAGACAACCAAGATTTGTCTCTCACTGCCCTGCATTAACTTCCATGGATTCATCATGTGGCACTCCAACAGCTCCCTAGACCCTAACCTTATGGTTTACATCTCTGTGCTTTGATTATTGCTATTAATTCTTCACATACCAGTGTGCATAAGTGTTCTGTGTGTTTTCACCATCCTTTTCTTTCAACCTTTTGGGGTTGGTCTGGAACATTCTGTTGCATTTATTGATGGGACAGTGTTTCAGGCAGGTAAAAGCTTGTGGAGCACACAACGTACAGTGGAACCAGAACAGGAAAGAAGGGTAAGAGTAAACCCAACTGAGTGATTGCTGAGATCTCCTTGTGAGCAACAAAGCAAACCTTAGGATTAGCTCATTATTTGCCCAGAAGAACATGTTTAAAGTTAGGAGAATGCCCTGACCAAAAGCTGCTTGGAGTAGGCTAAAGGAGGAAAGCTAGCCAACAAACTATGGAAGTGAAGGTAGCATTGGCTGTGGAGAGGCTCCATGTGGCCATTCATCTTACTAAATTAACCTGAGTATAAAAAAGCTAGCAAATTCACTCTTAGTAAATTTGTATTTCACTCAGGCTGTTGCATCTAGGTGCTACAGAAGATGCCTACTACTCCACCCAGCAACATTCACTCCCTCTTTGGAGACACCAGCTGTACCTATACCCTATGAGGTAAATTAAGCCTGGAGTATCAGATCAGAGTTTCAGCTTTAACTCTCAATTTCCTGGCTTTTTGTGGGTTTTAGGCAGACCCTTAATGTTACTTTAATGTAGGGGGTTTCTTGTGGTTTAATATTTCTAAGGGCAGTAAATTATTTCCAGCATATGTAAAAAAGACAAATTTCTCCTGTGGTTAGTGACCACAAAGCAAAACAAGAAACAGAAATACTCAAGAGTAGGGTTCTTGAGAAAAGGTTATAGAGCTTTAAACCTCCCTTTTGATGTTACAGGCAGAAAAAGAAAGTTCAGTATGAGGTTGATGATTAATACCTTTACGAAGCATAGTAGCAAATAAACACAACCTGTGTCCATCATCTCTGCATATCAGTACAAAAAGCTTTTTGTCTGCTGTATGAGCAAACACTTTGAAACAATGCCCCCAGTCCCTTATATACATCCCATAAAAATGAACTGCTGAGTAATAAATGTATCCCAGCTTGTGAGAAGAGGTCCCAAACTGGCAAGCAGTGAAAAAAATGCTGCATCAAAAAATGGTTTGTTTCCACTAATAATTGATTATTCTTACTTAGCCTTTCCCATGGAGGGGAAAGAGAGGTGAGCTGATGCCTGAAATTGCAGTAGAAATGTTGCTAAAGTTGAGTGAAGAGAGGTTGTGAAGAGCTGACTGATACTGTCAGATAAAATCCATGAAGCTTAGGAAATCACAATCTGTGTGGCTGGACAATAGCGAACTTCATTATCCCAGACCAGTCTCCTCCAGTAACTGTTTTGACTGCAAGACTTGAAAGCACTGGTTACAGCCCTTGTGGGACAAACGGCCATGCAGGCATTAGGACTACTGGACCTGTGGAGTCCCTCCTACAGCAGCGGTGTGCCCACTGATGCCTACTGTGTGCTCCACAAAAGTCAGTAGGTCATTTCTCTGCAGGTCCCCAAGGCTTGGCTAACTGACTTGGGGCAGGTGGCCTTGGCGAACCTCCTGCCCATGTCTCTAAGCCGGGCTTGTGCAATGAAAAGAAACTGTCATTGGTTCGTCATAGCCCCAGGGAAGAGCTTATTTTGCTGGGAATAGCAAAGTCTCTGTTTCCTTACTTGTGAACATTTGGGTAAGAAGAGTAAGTGTTGAGAAAACAAGACTTTTTTCAGGAGGCAAAATCTTTTGGCAGTACTGACAGTTAGATATATTGAGGATTGTTCATACCAGCTTTGTTCTCAGCACCATTTAAAAACTCTGGTTGCATCACTCACAGAGCAGATTTCCAGAAGTAATTGTTTGCTTCTAGCTTGGGAAAGAGAGGCTTTCTGTTGGCATGATTTACCTTGTCTGATGCCCAGAGGGACGAAATGCATCAGCATTAAACTGCAAGACTGAAAATGAATTTGCTTGGTTTTCTCATAACATTTTCAAGGTAGCTCCTGGGACAGTGCAGGAGAGAACGCTGCTCTGCTAGTTCAATGATATCTTCAGAAGCAACTCTGTAGGCTCCTCACTCCAGAAATGTCACCATAAATTAAAGGAGAGGTGAGAACGGAGCAAGAGATTGTTTGCACCGTTCTCCCATGCATTCTGTTGGAGCTGAATTAAAGAAAGATGTGCTGTGTATAAGTTGTTAAGGAAACTGCACATTGCCTTGAGATTGTGATCCTTCTTTTCACAATACAGCTATTCTTGGTCCTAACAGTGGGGATGGGAAGAAGAGGTTTAAAACAGAAAAAAAGTGGATGGACTCTCAGATAAACACCAGCTCATATCTCTCAGCTACAGCTTTTGAGAGGGATGTTGTTCTGTTAATATAGCTGTGAGATCTATAGTCTGCACTGGAAAAGGCAAACTGAATGTATTTGATGAGGCTGCAAAACGTCCAGTTACATAAATGTTACTGCATTGAATTATTGAAGATTTCCCAAGAGAAATTACTAAATTAATTAAAAATTAACAGTTAATTTAAAATTCATTTCATGGACAATTAGCTCCAATGTTGTTAACCAACGGGCCATATTCTTCTTTTGCTGGAAAGAAATTAAATAGGTCACAGTCTCCCTTGCTACATCACAGTTTGCAAAAATTATTCACTTCATGCTATGACTGGAAGACATATTATTACTGGCAGCATGTGGTACAAAATTCACTCCACGAATCACATTCTACTTTGTGAATCTTTTTCCCTCACTGACATTGGAAATCCATTCTGCCTTGTCAAAAGCCTGCCATTGCTTACAGATATTAATACTTTTTTTAAAAAACAAGAATTGCTACGGGCAGTTCTGGGATCCCAGCTCACAGTGAGTAACTCCTTACTTCGTTAATGGCTCCATTGGCTTTGGTGGGGCTATTTATAGAGTAGAATGCTACTCCATGTGAGTAAAAGGGTCAGTGCTTGACCCAGTAAGTGTATCGTGCAGCTTCACTGTTCCCATAAAAATCTAGGCATAATAGTCCATAACTTCTTGGGAGCATTAGGTTATATTTAGTTTACAAGCAATGCAGATAAAGGTAACCTTAACAGAGTCTACTTGGCTCAGACTGAACTAGCTTTCATTTTGTTTTGAGAGAAAAGAAAGAATTAACTATTGCAGAGTTTAAGGGGGCAACATGTTTACTATTAGTAATGTAATACTAATATAGAGGTATGTAGTTTACCCAAATTCTTTAATGATGAGGAATTAAAAACAAATATTCAGAATGGCAGTCACACTCTTCTCCATGGTCTGCTATGAACATCTATTAAGAGTGCCTCGTTTAAATCATCTTCATATATTACACCAGTGGGAATATAACCAATAGTGTAGGTGTATATGTATTCTATAGAGATGTAATTACATGCAGTTAAACTGTGTGGTATATATGATGCTATACATTGAAATAAAGAATTAAATACATTGTACTTAGGTAACATCTTCCGTTTGGTATACTCAGAATATTTAGAGGTTAATGAAGTAAGCCTCCCACAATCCTGTAAAGTGGGCAAGTATTACTAATCCGTAAGAACTTGCTTATATTCTGTAGGAAGTATAGGACACAACTTTGAAAAAGCTTGGACTGCCTCATTTTCCTGGCTGATGTTAACTGTTTTCTCTGCCATTATAGGGCATAAAACATACATAAAGTTATGGTAGAGTATAATGATGGTACCGGTATTCATCCGGGATGCCTGCATTACTCAGCAATGGTGAAGCTGTGTATGAATGAGGTAAAAGGTTACAAATTAATACCAATAAATCCTTTCCTTTAAACTACACTCTACCACCAAGCAAGTTTGGGGTGGAGGAAAAGAAGGGATTAACAGTGCAAGGGGGGAAAAGAAAATAAAGAGTTAATTTTTTATACCTAAGAGACTAACAAAGCCCCTATAAAGCCAAAATATTCTAGTTGCCCTACCGCCAACTGCACAAGTCTCCATGGAATAAGAAGTTGATAACCAGTTAATAACCAGGCAGTAGCCAATGTCCTTTTCGGTTAAACATCACTGCTTGAATATCTGCTACCCAGGACCTATGAATACTAGAAGCAGGTCACATATTTGCACAAAAAATGGAAAACTACATTTTTTACCCTCATCTTACCTAAATCTAGCACTACTCCAGATTTTTTTTTTTTTTTAGAACTTTGCTTCATGTGCTGTTCTGTATCAGGATAGAAGAAAAGAGAAGGCAGAAGAAGAGATTTCTTTCACATCTAAAGGCAGGAACAAGTCATCCTAGAGAAAGCAGACTGGTGACCAAAGAGTTGGTGAGACCAACAAAGGGAATGAACAAAGGCTGAGTGCTTGAATGTATGAATGTGTTCAGGTTAGATAGACAAATAGGGTGTAATTTAAATGTATATTGGTTTAGGTGCCTTATATAGTTATAGGTACCTTATATAGTTATTCTTCTTAATTAAAACAATGTAGGTGACAGCATAGATGTATGGTTTTATTTCAGCAGATTCTGGTATGTATCACTTGAAACGGTGGTTCTCACGTTTAAAACTGTCACTGCTTAGATCTGGATTGATGGCAACTCTTGCTAAAGGAGTCATATGTGACAATAGCAGAAAGGCCTTCTCAGGCTGTTCCATGTCGGTCCCCTGCCTCTATCAGATTGCATTTTCTGTTATCTAGCACCTAGTTTGGGATATGCTAAAATAACTCAGTAGTATCCTGCTCTGTTGCCCCAAGAAATGAATTGAACGACTCCCACAGAGTTTATCCCATTAGATCAGGCCCTACAATGAGCATTCCTCTTCCTGACATTGCTAATGACTGATATATTGAAGCTATTTTTAAGTTCAGAATTGGGGATTTCCCTTCTGTTTCTTCAGGAAAATGTTTGGGATTTTTTTGCTCTCTTCCCATACCCACATACACAAGGGGAGATAACTCATTTCAGACAGCAGGAATCTTATCGATACAAATATTCTTTTTCCTGTTAACCATACAAAGAAATGATAAACACATGTTATTTCCTACATATAGATGTTCAGCACCACTCTGTCATTAAGCGGGGTACAGGTAATCACTCCCTTGATCACTGACCTGTTTATATGCTAGTTTTAGAAACTCTGTCAAGATTAATTGCAGTTTCAGGGGCTTGTGTTGCCTTTTGATGGGGACACTGTCTTGATCAGCAAATATGGAAGTATATTGTTGAGTTTCTTCCCAATACCAGTACACTGTATCACATTTTTGGTCTTATAAGCGCTCCCATATGCTACAGAAATAATTAAATTTTTATTGACTTTTTGGCCTGGCTCCTAAAGATGAATATCCTTCACATGCTAAACATTTGATAGGTTTGAAGTTTGGGGAAGTTTCTTTTCATTCCATGGAAAATATGCATGCAGCAGGACAAAGGCAATCTTAAGTCTTTCGATATGGTTGGCCAACAGAGGACAGGAGTGAGGAACAGCATTGCCTTTTGTTAAAAGGGCAGATTGTCAAACTGCCAGTCTTTCTTACATATATTAACTTTTCTATTGGGGTTCTCATTAGGGTTCAAAGCAACAGGATCAGTTCTGCACAAAACAGTAAAAAATGGGTTTGACCCATTTATCATCCACAGGAAGCAGATACACTTGTAAATTGAAATAATGCGGATGCAAGCAGAGGGATCTGTTTTCCCCTTCCCATTAACCTTACACACAGGCAACAAGTATTATCTGGGAATTTTCAGATAAATACTGACAACCATGCACCAGACACTGCTAATTCTGTATTCAGGAAAACCTCTTAAAAGCTTGTTTTTCTTCCTTCTCTCTCTCTCTCCCCACCCCCCTTCCTTCTTTCTCTCTTCTTTCTTTCTACTTTCTCTTTCTTTCTCTCTTTCTCTCTTTCTTTCTTTCCTCTCTTTCTTTCCTCTCTTTCTTTCCTCTCTTTCTTCCTCCCCCTCTTTTTCTTTCTCTCTCCTCCTCTTTTGTTGTTTTTATTCCATATTGCATAATTTGGTCACAGCAATGAAGAATCTTAGAAAATCAGCCTTACTAGATCAGATTGACATTCTATAGAGGAAGTGATCCAATGACAGTTAGCTGCTGTTGCAATGCTAACTCTAACATGGTGATAGTCCTTTCCCCACCCAGCACTAGTCAAGCTCAATGTTAACTGGCTTTGCTGATGCATTCAGTTTGGGAGGAAGGCTATTTCAACTTCAGATGGAAAAGTCTCTCTGTCTTTTAGTGAGATCAAACATCTGAGTCCACCTGCCAAGAAATGCAAGGAAGAAGTCACCACATACATAGTGAATTTTGATCTATTTTTGTTTTTATTTCGTGCTGTTCATGAGAACCAGGAATGCAGATCAAGCCCCACCATCCATCGAGAGGCATGTGTTAGCAAGGCTTCCGCTACTTCTTGGAGAACACCCATCCCCTCGCAGTTTTTGGCCAAACCTTTTGTTCTCTGTGGGCCATTGGTAATTTATCTGTGACTCATCTCTGGCAAGGGAATCCCAAGCCTGTTGGAGTAGCCTGGGAGAGTTCATGGTGATTGATGTGCTCTGAAGATGAATGCCCCCTGTTTTCCTGTCTCAGATTCTCACTCCATAGTTGCCCTCTGTCCAGAGAAATCTCTGAAAAGCCTTATATTAAAAGAATCTCTGGAGACTCATGATGACTCAGCTGGCCAAATGACAAACAGGGCAGAGGAAGGTTGACAAGCTGACTGAAGTACAACTTAAGAAGTCAATCTGAAGGAAGAATTTGGAGAGAGAAAGGGTGTCCTGCATTCCTCCAGATAGATAGAACAGGTTCAGTGTCGCACATCAGTGAATAACCTGGGTGCTGGAAGGAGGTAGAAACCATTGTAGAAACCATTTGAACCATTGGCAAATCTTATAAAAAGGTTCCTTACTGGGCTTGCATCCCATCTTATTACCCCAGAGCAGCTGTTTTAAAGAGCAGGCATAAACTCACCCTGGCTATTGCAAGCACGTTTTCTGCAAGGTGAAAGGTTTGGCATCTGGAAGTGTCAGAAAGGAGCCTTTTGCCATAAATCACACCAAAAAGCACTCAAATTTGACAAGCACCTTGAGACCACTTACAGGTTCACCCCTAAATTCCAATATCAAAGAGCAGCCTCTCAAGCTGTAAACTCCTATAATACACCAAGTCTGACATGAGAAGATGCATTAGTGGAGAGTTGAATAGTGGGACTGTTCCTGACACCCCAGGACTCACAGACAGGGGCTGGCACACACGAGCTGCATGAACTCCCTGGCTTCAGTGCCCTGCTCCAAGATCGAAGGGGCTTTGCCTTCACTCAGCTGCAAAACCCTTTTCCCTTCTCCCCTTTCCTCTCCACCTCTCCATTTCACTGCCCAGGTCCTAGCCGTGGAGCCAGCTGAGGGCAGAATCAGGAGCTCCTGGGCATGAGTTCCCCGCTCCGCATTCAGGGCTGTCCTGGGGCTGAGCCCAGCACAGAGAATCAGACATCTCACGCTTCATTCTTAAGGATAAGGGAAATAATCTTTGCCAGTATTTCCTCAGCATCCAGCATTTTTTCTCTGATCAGAAAAGAAAATGCTGTGGCACCTCTACCCTTGGGATAGTCAACAGTGGTCATGAACTCCCTCCATATATTTTTTTCCTGCTGAAATGCCTCCATAAATAAAACAAGCCTCCATAAAACAGCAGGAAAAATCCACTCCCAGCGAGACTCCTTGCAGGCAGTGGGAGTGGATGACAGTGTCCGAAAGGTGGGGATAGGCAGCTGCCCCCCGCTTGCTCACACAGACAGCTGTCTCTGACCAGTTCACTTCTCCTGGTGATTTATGAAGTCCTTTGATCAGAAGCGAGTTTTAATTGCCTGAACTGCAGAATCTGACACGTGCTTCATCAAGTCAAAAGCTGAGCCTCTTCCCCACACCCTGCTCTTCTCCTCCTTGGATTCAAGCCCTGCAGGATTTTAGGAATCCACCCAATCCCTAACCCCATCTTTCAATCTAACTGGTCATCGGCTCAATGGTTGACAGAGGAAGAGGGAAAAAAAAAGGAAAAAAGCAAAATGCTTCTCTTCTTGAAGTACCGTGAGGTTCCCCAGCCCATCCACCCCAAGGTCTCAAGAAGAAGCCCCGGGGAGGGGAAGGTCGGGGGAGCCCTCCTGGTGGGGCGCCTGGGGGAGCCCTCCCGGCGGGGACGGACCCCGGGGGAGGCCTCCCGTCAGGAATGGACCCGGGGGAGGCCTCCCGGAGGGGACAGACCCCGGGGAGCCCTCCCGGCGGCGCCCGGCGGAGCCCTCCCGCCGAGGAGCGCCCCGTCCGCCGGAGCCGGCTCCCCCGCGGGGAGCGGGCTGTCCGCACCGGGCCTGCCCATCACTGGGGGGAGCGGGTATCGCGTTACTGCTGGGCAGGCAGAAGAAAGGCGAGTGTCAGGCACTGTCAGGTATTAATAGGACTATTTCTCCCCATTAAAGCCATGCCTTTGAGCAAAGGGGTTTCTTTCATGTTCTCCCCCACCAATACTCTGACAGAACTCCTAAAACTCAGGAATTTTCCAAATCAAAGACATAATCGTTGTCCTTCTGTCCGTTTCCCCCCTCTCTGCCACACACACTATACCCCAAACTGCTTTAACTGTCATTATCCCCAGCACAGATGCCTGTTCAAATTCTTGATTCAAGCCGGAGGACATTTAATAGCTGACTGGATTAAATATTGCAGACTCCAGCCCAGAATCTCTTTGAAAATACAGGTCGAGGACTATGCCTAAATTCGCTGGATGAAAACTGATCTATGATATATGTTTTAAGTTCAGATCTGAGGACTGAGGGGAAGGGGGAAGGGAGTCTGTTCTGGATCTGGTTTATATTGGTGTAAAAACCTTGAAGTTGAAAGGTGTTCCAGGATGCTTGGAGAGGGAGAAAGAGAGAGAGAAAGTGAGAGGAAGGAAAGAAAGGAAAGAAAGGAAAGAAAGGAAGGAAGAAAGAAAGAAAAGAAAGGAAGAAAGAAAAGAAAGAAAAGAAAAAAGAAAGAAAGAAAGAAAGAAAGAAAGAAAGAAAGAAAGAAAGAAAGAAAGAAAGAAAGAAAGAAAGAAAGAAAGAAAGAAAGAAAAGGAAGGAAAGGAAGAAAGAAAGAAAAGAAAGGAAGAAAGAAAGAAAAGAAAGAAAGAAAGAAAAAGGAAGAAAGAGAGAAAGAGAGAAAGAGAGAAAGAGAGAAAGAGAGAAAGAAAGAGAGAAAGAGAGAGAGAAAGAAAGAAAGACAAAGAAAGAAAGAACTAATTAATTAGCTAATCTTTCTACGTGGGAAATGGATATATTTTCCATGGCAAGTAATTAACTATGAAGCACAGCAAAGCACTTTGAAAGTGCTGAGGTTCCGTGGAGGAATTAGCCGCCTGTTTGAAATTAACACTAATTTGGCTCCTACATCAACAGCCCCTCCGTAGACAGCATCTCACTCAGTCACTAAACATGTTTGATAGCTGCAGGGTTCAGAAGGGAGTGTGCGTGTGTGTGTGCGTGTGTGTCCCCCCGTGTGTCCGGAACACGTACGCTTTCACACGCGAAGAAAAGCCTTACGCCTTTTCAGATTGTGAGACAAATGTAAAAACCATTCTCCCGTTGTTTTCTAAAGTGCTTTAAAGAATACAAGACGGATCGGCTTCTGCTGAAAATTGTGATATTATCTGAATATCTCGAGTCTGTCATTTATAGCATCGATGGATAAGAAAGGAAGAAAGGACTCCACAGTTAGTCTTTTATTTTTAAAAACTTCCATTGGAATTCACTTTAAACGTTTTTACAAGATCATGTGATTGGGACTCAAAGGCAATAAATCTAGATTAAGAATCCCTAGGGATTTTTAGACGGATGCTATAGATTATGGGTAGCACCTCAGTCTATTTATCTGCATTATATACGCCTGCATTGTCATTCTCAAAACTAACGTGCTTAATGTCAGCCTTTTTACCTTTGAAAACACTTGCATAAAGAGAGAAATAACGACGGAATTCATTTCTGTCTGGCGAAGTTCAGTGAGAACTCTTCTATTATTTAATACAGGTAACTATTATAAAAGCCTCCACCGCAGTTCAAAATTAATATATCAAACGATAGCCGGACACCCATTTGCATAAAGAGATTTGCAGAAATAAGCAAGGCATATTTTCGGCTCATCGAAATGCTTTGTGAATGAAACGCCCAGAGCGTAGGCAGGTGTTTGCAGAAGTCCGAGACCCCCCCAGCCCTCCCCCGGCTCCAGCGTGGGTCCTTGCCTTGGGAGCGGCTGGGGCTCACAGCCCCGCGTTGTGCCTCCGGGCTGGTGGGCTTGCAGAGGGGCTGCTTGCCGCCCCCCTCCCTGCCAGCCTGCCGCGGCAGTGATAACCACGGGCATCGTGGATGTAACACGAGCTGTAGTTTTTAAACTAAAATACCAGAGGACCTTCTGGAAAACAGCAATAACGGTACAAAAGGAATACAACCCATCCCGGAACGCAGGGCTTGCAGCTAGGGAAGGACTGGCTGCGCCCTGCTGAAAACGTCAAACCGAGGACAGCTTTTAATTTCCTGGAGAGCCGCGGCGCTGCCGCGCTCCCCGCCGCCGGGGCAGGGCCGGGCCGGGCCGGGCCGGGCCGGGCAGGGCCGGGGGTCCCTCGGCCCGCGGACCCCGCTCCCCGGCGGCCGGCAGAGCCGGGCAGAGCCGGGCAGAGCCGCCCGCCTTCGCCGCGCCCGGAGGGCTCGGGGCTGCCAGCCCAGGCTCTCCTTTTTGCTCCTCTTAGCAGTCTCTACCCACCTTCAAACAGAAGGCAATTGATTAGTCTCAGTTTCTCCTCCCAGCAGAGATCCGATACTTTCTTTGGGATCAAACGGACCCGAGACTAAAGGAGGGGGTCGACGGACAGGAAAGAAAGAAAGAAAGAAAAAGAAAAAAAGAAAGAAAGAAAAGGGAGAGAGGCAGAGTGAAAGAGCAAAGGAAAGCAAGGGAGAGAGAGAGAAAGAGCGAGAAAGAGAGCAAGAACAAGAGCGAGAGCAAGAGATGGGGGAGGGAGAGAGAGAAAGAGAGAGAGACACGGAAAGAAAGTAAGAAAGAAAGAAAGAAAAAAGAAAGAAAAGAAATTTTAAAAGGAAGGAAGAAAGAGAAGGAAGGAAGGAAGGAAGGAAGGAAGGAAGGAAGGAAGGAAGGAAAGGGAGGAAGGGAGAAAGTGACTTTGGCTCGGCACACTGGAAAGAGGATAGCAAGTTTGGACCGAACAGCTGCGTTTTCTTTTCCGCAAACAAACAAGCAAATAAAAAGCAATATTTAAATAGAACCTAAATACAGTATGTCTGTGTATAAATATACACATATAGAAACCGACAGGAATGATTTACGTTTGATTTTCTGTGAGCCTTTCTCTTCCCAGTATTTACAAGGCGGGGCTCCATTTGCAAGTTGTACATCTGTTCGCTTCACGTGACATTTTCATAAAAGCTCTAACATCTGGTCAAAATAAACCCCCTTCAGGTACCTGCTTAACTTTTCACATGTCAAAATCCCTTCCCCTCTGAAGCTCCCCTTTCCCCCACGGCTGCAGCCGTGTGTATTGCTCCTTTCTTGACTGCTTGTTTAATGACTCTGCCTCGTCCCAAACAGAACAAAGCAACCCTAAACATGAAGGGACGACCCTGACCCTTCCCAAGAGCATCCTTCCCCCCCCCTCGCCCCCTCCCGCCTCCCGGTTTCCCCGCACTGGGAGGGCAGAGCGGGTCCCCGTCCCGCCGCGCACTGCGGCGGGATTCTGCACCGCAGCAAACGGGCTCTCTGCACCCGCCGAGCAAACCCGCCGGCTTGCTCGGGCTGATGTTTTGCACGAGCACTGCTAAAGCTCCCAGAGCCAAATGATGAGCCATTAATTGTCCCAAACCGATTCCGCTATTATTTCTGCTATTATGAATTGCTACTGTTATCACTGTAGCCGTCTTGATTTCAGTGTGAGTCGGCGGGACTGTTTCCGAGTGAAACCCGTCCTCTTTTGCTCGTGTCCATGGAGGGAACAAGCGAATTTTCGTAAAGTTCCCACAAATTTAATGCCATCTCTTTATGAAAAGAGCGGGCAAGTGTCGGCTACCCCAGACAAGAAGACTACCTAAATAAGAGGGGTGCGAGTGCTCCTGAGCGGGCGGAGGAGACAGGGAATTACTGGGAGAATGTATGGCTTTTCCCCCGATCTGAATATTTGGTTTTGTTTTGCGTTTTATTTCGGATTTTTAGGCGACTGTTATCATCATCATTATGTTTCCGGAGCTTTATTGTTCCTGCTCTGTAAAACCGCTCTAAGCCTCCCGCAATCTCGATCACTTGGTCCTTATAAATGGCCGGCTGTTTGCTTTTAAAAAAGAAAAGGGGGACTTTTGTACAAGTGATTTTAACCTGCTCCACCTTCAAGTGACCTGCCAAATGCTCCTTCTTACTTTATAGACATCTGGGAATTCCATACATGCCTTAAACTCCAATTACACACCTTCTTCAAAGGACACGTGCTTTGATTTGCCAAGAACACTAAGTGGACTGAAGTCGAAAGAAGCTGGTGCAGAAGTTAATGTAAAATACATCCTGTGCCATGTTTACTGCAGGCAGATTATGTTGGGCAGCAAATAAAACAAGCCCTGGCGGGATGTGGATGTGTGCGTCTCCTTTTTTTCGCCGTAGCCTCCCGGATCCCTCTACGGGGCGGACTGGACTTGCCGTCACCACCACCACCCTCTTCCCAGAGATGATAATTTACGGCGGAGCGCTCCCGCTCTCCCCGGCGGGCCCGCTGCCTGCCGGAGCGGGGCAGGTGAAGGGAGCACCGTGTGAACCGGGCGGGCACCGAGGGTGGCTGGGAGCAGCGCCGGGCCGGGGCGGGGGACCGGCGCCGGGAGCTGAGCCCCTTCCCCGGGAGCCGCTCCCGGAGACGCCGGGCCCCGCGGTGGCTCTCCCCGGGCGGCAGGTGCCCGCGGTGCGGGCGCCGCAGGTGAGCCCCTCTCCCCCTGCGCTTTCCCCGGCGTTTTCGTGCCTTCTGTGTTCCCCCCGTTCTCCCCCCCACCGCGTGTTCGTTTGTTTTGCTTAAAATTACAGATGCAGGGAAAACCGCCTGACATCATGGGAGCGGGACAAGCGCGCACTTTGAAGGGCTCCTGGGCAGGACTTCAAGTGAAATCATACGCCTGGGAGGAATCCGATACCGGCCGGGAGAAAGCAGCGGGGCGGCCCCTGCCAAACCGAGGAATGTGCGAGGGCCCGCGGCCGGCGCCCCCCGCCCGCCGCCCCGCAGGAGGCGCAGCGCCGAGCACCCGCGGCGGCCGGGCAGCGCCGGCACCGCTCCGCCGCCTCCGCGCTCCGCGGGGCCCGGCGGCGCGGCCGGGGCCGTGGCGATGAGATGGGGGAGCTGCTTGGACCCGGACCTCTTCTCCGCTTGGCTTTGCTTGTCTGCGAATAGACGGGACATACTGATGCCTCGGAGAAAGAAGCAAAATCAGTCAGGACTTCCAAAGGCAGAGTTCATTTTCTGATTGCAAGAGTGTTTAAAATTCCCAAAAGACAAATTAATACACTTTTTTTTTTTCCCCCTGACTCTGACTTAATCGCTTTTGGCTCTAGCCTTAGGAGCACCAGGCCTTTGCAGTCCCCAATTCCAACCCAGGAAAGGGCGCGTTTGTATTTTAAAATCAAGATGATCTCCTTGTTATGATTTTTTTTTTTAACGAAGCAAAGGTGGCGGTTCGCAGCCGGGAAAGCGCACCGGCTGAGCGCCCGGGTGCTCGGGGAGGGCTGCGGCGCCGGCAGGGACCCGGCTGGAGGGACCCAGGGGCGAGGCGGGGGGACCCGACGGTGGCATGAGCCCCGTGGACAGGAACTGGGGATTTTTCTCACCCGGGTGCTTCAGCTTGCTGGAAAGGGCTAGGACAGGCCGGGCCAGAGGCCTCTCGCTGGTTGCGACAGAGTCAGTGAGGTTTGAGTTCATCAAGCGGAGTTGCTCCGGATTTCTCGGCCCATTTCTAAGGGCGACAAGGGTTTTTAAAAAGCACTTGATTCCTCGCTTATATTTCGGAGGTATCCCCGTCCACGAAACGCGCCTTCCCCTCAGCACCGAGCAGTTCCTCTCGGGTTTTTTCCAAACCTGTTTTCTTCCTAAACGTGGGGCGATTTCCCCCCTTTCCCCGGTGTGATTTCTCCCCTAAAAGGAACGACCGAAACCGCCCCCAACCCCTCCAATCCCCCCAGCCCCACAGCCAAAGCCCCGCGCCGGCTCCCCCTGCCCCTCGCTTTTGCTGCAGCCGATGCAGCGCGGACAGACATTACCTCCTCCTCGGCAGCCGGGCCGCAGCGGAGCGGGGTTTTTCGAGAGATGCGAGCCGCTGAGCGGGGAGCTGCGGGTGGCGGGGGGAGGCAGCGGCCCCCCGGGAGCTCCCCCTCCTCTCCATGCCGGAGGGCCGCGACCACCAGAGCCCCCATCCAATTTCCAAGTCCTCGCTAATCCGGCAGTGCAAACAAGCGCTGCGGGCTCTCTACTGTAAACATTGCGCACTGGCCTAAAATATGCACGATATTAAATTCATAATACTGTTATGTCAGCAACAGACGGTAATATGTGGATATGGAAACAAAAACATTCAGGCAATAAAGTCAACTCAACCTGGGCTATGCAAACAGGCTCTGTTTTGAAAAAACACCCCATCCTATTTACCCTAGACACTGGCTGAATCCCGGCAGCAGGGTCCCTGTCTCCGCGGGGGACTCTGCTCGGCCCCCAGGGCCGGGGCGGGCGCTCCGCGGCGGACGCCCCTGCGCACCCGCGCACCCTTCGCAGCCGCGGAGGGGCAGGAGGCTCCGCTCCCCGGCCACGGACCGGCTGCGAAGCGCTGGGAGATGAGCAAGTGACAGCAGAGGCGAAATCAGCTGTCCGGTTACAAGGGTTGGGTTTGTTTTGGGTTGTTTTTTTCTTTTCTTTTCTTTTCTTTTTTTTTTTTTTTGGTTTGGACAACCTCCCTTTTCACCTTCCTTCCGAGCCCTCAGAGCTGGAGGCTTCCTCTCTCTTACAACTGGGGTCTCGCCGCACACCGGGACCCCGCGGAGGGTATCGTGAGAAGAAAGAGAGGCAACATGCGCCCTACGTGTAGAAAAAGAAGAGGGAGGGTTAGTGGATCCCTCCGTGCTTTGTACAACGAAAAACGTGATCGCTAGTCTATAGATTATATAAAACCCCAGAGAGCAGAGCAGTCAAACATCACTTCCACCGGAAAACCCCACTCGCCAGACACTTCCCTATTTCATTCTCACTTTCTCTCGCTTTGCCTGTGGATGGACGAATGCCTGCTTAAACCCGATGCCTCTTCCTCAGGGATATCAGCAAAAATACCTGCTCCGGGGGCTGCAGAATGGGCCTTGCTCCTGCCTTACATCTGGGAGCCAAAGCACAGCGGCAGCGCCGGAGCTCCACAGCCAAAGCTCCGTTCCCCGCGGAACTCCGCGGCCCTTGGCGTTAACATTAAAGGGGGAGAGGGAGAGAAAGACATAATATCTTCCCCCCCCCAAATGCAGTGAGCTTCAGCGCAGAATAATAAAGCTGTCTCGATAAATAACATGCCTGTGTCTGTCAGTAGCTAGTTTATTTGCGTTTTTCGCCTGGTTTGTTTATACTAGTGCCCCCTCTCTCTTGGGTGTCTTTACAGCTCAACAAGCAGGTATTTATCTCCAGTTCCAGCCCTGCGTTCTCAGAGAGACCAAACTTTGAGGTTATTAAAATTTCAATCATATTTATTTATTGCAGAAAAATAATATACAAAGATATTTACAAAACAATCATAAAAATAGGAATGCATTTAGACACCGGATCTATTTGCATTTTAACATGGGTCATCAATAAATAAATAAAATGTTTATTTTTTTTCTCAGAGGAAAAATAATAATAATAAAAAAGTTAGGAACCGGGTATATAACAGCTTGAGCCCAGCTTATTCCCCCCTAAAAAAAAAAAAAAAAAAAAAAAAAAAGTTTTCATCTCTACAGGGATATTTTTTGGTTGGTTGGTTGGTTTCATTCAAGAATGAAGAAAGTCCACAATAATGTATTTCCTTTCATCAGTGGCTCATAGGCACGACCTCTTGGGAATGCATGCAAAAAAAGGCAAATAAAAAAAAAGTTAAATTCCAACATTCTTCGTCAAAATAAAAAAAAAAATCGAAAGATTCAGACTTCTATCAGAATGCAGAGATGTGTGGATTGTACCGACGCCCAAAGGGTAGTCACTGTCCAAAGCCCTTGTCTCTTTCTCTTTCCTTAAGTGCTCCCCACGCCCTGCTTTGAATTTGGATATTGCTCTTCTAATTTCCAAGAAATCCTTGGTACTTTTTTTTTTTTTAGACAAACCAAAAAAATCGTATCCAACTTCAGAGTCTCTAGATTGTCCATTTTCTCCTTCTGTGGGAACAATGTCATCTGCAAAAACCCAGAGAGGGCGGAAAACTCGTTACTGAAATGAAAGATACACATGCATCTACCTACACCTCTCTGCCTCTGGAAACAGGCTTATCGGGCACCAACAGGGGAGGGAGAAAGGCGTGCCCCTGCCCTGCGGGCGCCGCGCTGCCCCTGTGCCACCCGGCCCGGCGGCCAGCGGGGCAGAGCCGAGGGCAGGGGGCTGCTGGGGCGGTAGGGCAGGCTCACGGGGAAGCACGCAGCCGGACGTGGATTCACTTCAAAATACTAGCAGCGGCGGCAGCGGCAGCCGTCCCAGCAGCCCCGCTGGCTCCGCGGCGTTTGGTGAGAAAGTGATCTCAGGCCGG
Source organism: Platalea leucorodia (assembly GCF_965183815.1). NCBI lineage: Eukaryota > Metazoa > Chordata > Aves > Pelecaniformes > Threskiornithidae > Platalea > Platalea leucorodia. The sequence continues at coordinate 134,712,801 of NC_138823.1, read as the reverse complement.
CCCCATCTGGCTGGGGCACACCCGCACCGCCGCCGCCTCCCCGCCCGCAGCCCACCCCCGCCGGCCGCCGGCAGCGCCCCGCCACGCGTGGGCCCCGCGGGGCCCGGGGCGCACCTCGGGCCGCGCAGGGGGAGGGACGCGCCGTGGCGGGGCGGGGGGGCACCTCCAGCCGCCCTGCTCTCCGGCCGGCCCTGGAAGCCAGGCCCCGCCGGACGGGGAGGGCCCCTCTCGCCCCACGGCCACGCGTGCCTGGCCCACGGCGCAGCCGGCGGCCCCTCAGTTCCCTCCTTCCCCCCTCTCACCGCCGGTTTCGGGGTCCCCGCCTTACCTAGGGCTCCTGCCGGGGGGATGCGGGTGGGGGACGCCGCCTGCTAGTGGGATGCGGACATGGACCAGGCGCCCTCCATTCTCCACACCGAGAAGGCGTAGCTGAGCCGCTCGTGGGCCACATAGCTGCAACTTGCCATCTTGGAGTCCAGCTCGTCGCTCTGTAAGACCTGGTAGAGGAAGTCGATGTACCTGGCCGCCAGCTTGAGGGTCTGGATCTTGCTCAGCTTGTCCGAGGGCAGCGTGGGGATGATCTTCCGAAGGGCGGCGAAGGCTTCGTTCAGCGACTGCGTGCGCTGCCGCTCCCGCACGTTGGCCATGACCCGCTGGGTCTGCAGCTCCTCGTAGGACTGGGGGCTGCCGCCGCCGCTGCTGCTGCCGCCGCCGCCCCCGCCCGCCCCGCACTTCTTGCCCCGCTTGCCTTGGGCCGGGCTGCAGGGCTCCTCCGCGGCCCCGACGGCGCCGCCGGCGCTGCGGCGGCTGGAGCGCCGCTTGCGCCCCCCTCTCTTGTTGTTGGGCAGCTGCTGCCGGTCCGGCTCCTCTTCGCTGTTGCTCAAGCTGTCGTCGGCGGGGGAGACTGGCGAGTTTGACTCGTCCTGCTGCATCATCTCTGGGGGGAGACGCGAGAAGCGGGCCGGGAGGGGGGGGAGGGCAGGGAGAAGAGGGGGGCACCTAACCCGCCAGCTCCCCCTTGGTCGGCTGCTTCGCTGGCCTGCGAGGAGAAGGAGGAGGAGGAGGAGGGAGGGAGGGAGGGAGGACCTCACTTTGGGGGGAGGGGGGATGGCATCAGGATCCAAGAGGAAAAAAAAAAAGCCAACCAAAAAAAAAAATCCCTCCCGATCCCTCCTTGGAGCCCCTTCGAGGTGTCTGGGATTGGGAGAAAGTTGAAGACTTGGAGGTTCTTATAGCTCCTGCTGGCGGAAAGTTTGGGGGCAGCAGTGTCATTGGCCTGACGTGGAGAGGAGGGACTTTTGCTGAGTTTTATAGGAAAGTTTCCGCTTCCCCCCCTCCACGCCCTCCCCCAATTATTTTTTTCAAACCATTCACAAGTGATCTGGCCTCCCCCCACACACACACATACATCCTTACCCCAGCCCCTTTCTCGGCTTCCCTCTCCGCGGTTTCTCGCTCAGGCTCCTTCGGTTCGTTCTCGGCTTTGGGGTGGTGCTGGGGGGCCGGGGCGGGAGGTTATGGGGGTGCCCGTGCACCCCCTGCGCTGCTGCGGAGGGGCCAGAGGGCCGCTTAGTGCCTGCGCTGGGGGGCGGCTGCCCCGGAGCAGCCGGGGGCAAGCCCGCATCTCCCGGGCTTTCCCCGCCGCAGCGGACACGGCTTGCAGCGAAAAGGAGGAAAGAGAGATTACCCGCCGGGCAGCATCCAGACACATCCTAATTTTGTCCCGCTCTCGCACACACCGCGGTCCCGTCACCCAGCGCCCCCGGGTTCTGCCTTTCCGAGGGAGCCGCACATTTCTGGGCTGGTGAGGGGGGGCGGCACAGCCTTGTCCTGTCAGGCTGGAGGGCTGCGCTCGGAGAAAGCCGTCTTCAGAGGTGGAAGCAGCGGGGAAACTAAGCACTGGCTTCGTATATACGCATCAGTCCCTGAGCTCGTCTTAAGAGAAACCCGGGAGGATCCGCGCCCCTGCAGCCCCCAGCCTGGCACACCGCGGGGCGGGAGGGTGCGCGGACCTCTCTGCCCACGCTCCGTGCCCGCTGAGCGCCCACTTCAGTTCGCCCTCCCTGAAGGCGCCCGAGTCCGGCACTTCCTGGGAACCGAGCTTATTTATTTTAAATTCTCTTTTATGTTCGCAGCCAAAGCTATTTCTCCCCATCCCCCGCTTTTGTGCCTCCTTCCCCGCTCGCTGGCAGCACCGAGCAGGTGGTGTGTCTTTTTAACAACAGCTCAGATTCAAACGGGGAACGCCTGGGAGGGAAAGCTAGAAATTGCCATCCATTAATAAATGGGGCGATGCACTTTTGCTGCTCCCTGCGAGGGGACCGCACGCCTCGGCTGCCGGCCTGGCAGCGACCGCTTAGACGGGGCAGCTCCGGCGTGGGGCAGAGCGGGCAGCGCCGGGGCAGCGCCGCGGCTCCCCGGCTGCCTTTGAGACGGGAGGGCGGAGAGGGCGAACGACAGAGCAGAGGAGCGATAAATCCCAGGCACGAAAAAGACGAGGCTTCTGGAAGAGCGCTGTCATCTGCTCCGGGGCAAAGAGCCGTCTCTCCCCTCTGCCTGGGGGCTCCCTGTCCTCCGGGCAGAGGCCTCCCGTCCCGGGCACGGCGAGGGGCCAGGACCCCGGCGCAGCCGCCGCCGCGGAGCAGCGGGCCCGGCCCGGCCCGGCCGATGGCCCCGCTCCCCGCCGCAGCGCCCGTCGGGCACCCGCCGCGGGCGGAGCTGCCCCGCCGCTCCTCTGCTGCCCGCCGGGCGGGCTTTGCTCCGTGAGCCTGCCGTCCCCCGAGGCGAGCAAGTAACGCTCTGCCCCGAACCTTCTCGTTTGGGCAACGGCCGGAAACAGGACCAGGGGAGGAAAGAGGGACTGACTAACCAGGCGAGGGAAGGCACGCCGGCACACAGACCCACCGTGAGCGAGCACGTCTTCCCGGCTTTCGGCTTGTCCCTGCTGTGTGTGCCGCGACCCATAGGACTCTCCTCTCACCTTGACACCACGAAGCTTTGGGGGTTCCCTTGTGTTGGCAGCAGCTGCTGCCCCCAAGGTAAGAAGAGCTGGTTCTCCTTCCACCTCCCTCTCACCAACGATTTTGGCTGTGTCTAGAGCCCCGGTGCTCCTCTGGGGTGTTGGGCACTGTCATTACAGAGCAGAGGTTGGAAACAGTGGTGGGGAGCATCTGTAGGCAACTCTGGGGGCTTGCCTGCCTGCCGGCCTGCCTGCCTTCCTTCCTTCCTTCCTTCTTCCCCTCTTTCGTCTCTCCCCCCCGCTTCTTACGGAAAAAACATCAAAATGCGAAACCAAACCTGGTTTTGGGTAACTGTTACCTTGCTGGGAAAACGATGCTGGGGCCATGCCTCGACGGTGGAGCCCCACATCAGCAAAATCAATGGAAGTGATCCACTGTCTGAAAGGAGAGAGGGGCAGTGTCTCCTGAGGGTTTGGTGCTACGGCAGGAGGCACGGCTAGTGTGGGTTAGCTGGACTTTGAGTGGGATGCAGGACATCACCTGCCTGCCACGGGGCAGGAGGGTGTGCAGCAGAGGCAAGGCCAGGTGGAGAGGGAGTGTTACATGGTTTGTAAAACCAGAAAACACAGAGACATGTAGAAAGGGGGTGACCTTGAAGAGAGAGAAGAGGGGTTGACCATGGTAGATGGTTGGGTTTAGGGTCAGTTATTCTTTATCGAAACAGCAGCAACAGCAACCAGCAGTAGTTAGCAGAACACATGTGGTGCCACCTGGGACCTGCACACTGCTGTGTGAGCCATGACTACACAGAAAACCCCATCATTTTCATTTTGGTTTTTGATTTGTCTTCGACTCACAACTCACGTGCTCCAGAGCAAAGGAAACTAAGCCCATGCTGTTACAGCCAAGACCCACCACATGAGTGCAGAGGCCAGGCGAGCTGTGGTGGGAGCGGTCTGGCCCGGGGGACCTGCTGGTGGGCTGGCTGTGGGAGCCCGCCTGGATCCCCCAGGCCTGCTGGTGGGCAGCAACCCTGCCTTGTGCTGGGGTGTCTGGAGGAGAGTGGATGAGTCAGAGAGTCATGTCTGGGCGCCCGTGTGAGAGAGAAAGACATACCAGTGTGTTTATGTGTGAAGTGTCTTTCTATGTGTGTGTGTGTGTGCATGTACACTGTACTGGGCACGCATATGCATGTGTTGGGAGGGAAGGGGAGCAGGAACTGTGCAGAATCTAAAGAAAATCAATTCAGCTCTGGTTTATTTTGAAATATACAGTTCTGGTGGGGATAGAGGTGGAGGCTTTTTACTCCACACTATAACAGTCATCAGCATGTAGTTCAAATCATCTGTTTTGAACCCCCAAAAGCCCAAAAGTGGGGTAGACCTGCAGATCACTCTGGAAAATGGGATGAAGGATGCCATGCCCTGTTCTCTGCTATGCATAGGCATGGCTTGGGTGGGGATTCCCCTGGCTCCTTGGGCAGGCTCTCAACCCTGCTTCACTCTTTGGAGGTGGCAAACAAGCACACAAGCAGCTCCAGGGCCTTTCCAGGGATATTTCCAGGTCCATTTCTGCAAACTTCCCTGGGCCTCAGCTCAGGAAAATGTGTGCTGTGAGGTCAGCCCTTACATGGCACACCGTCAGGACATAGAGAACTCCAGCTTTCTGTCATCTGTGCAGTAATGTATAACATTGGTAAAGTAACCACCTGGATTACAGGTGTGGGTGTGAACATGGAGCTAAATAAATTACAAGCTCCTAGGAAGATGAAATGAGGAATAAGTTTAGCAGAACGATAGAACAAGTTGGGCTGTGATGATCATTGTGGTCATGGCTGATCACAGGGAAACAGTTGGAAGGGATCCCCCTAGCTATGTACTGGTCCTTGCGTAGGCACCCGTCAGCTGTTGAGACACTCTCAGGCTGGGACAAGCAGGGTCTGCCTTAGCCAGGCAGAAACATCACAGCTTTTGAGGGGAGTAGGCCAACGCTTTGATTCTTTCTTTGATTTTTGTTTAAGAATGAATGAAAGGCTTGATTTTGTCTGTCTGTTTATAAATCAGTGCGGAAGTTTAAGAACTAAGATCTGGCGGTTACAACTACAATGTTGCTCACCAATGTGTTACGTGCATACACAAAAATTACAAGTTTTTGCAATAGGCTGTTCGGCATTCCCCATATGGCATGCACATACACACGTTGTAATTTAGCTCTCAAAGGCTGTTCACTGTGGTAAAATACCAAACTCTCTCACTGGTGGGGATTCCTTGGGATGTTCAGCAATGTAGCTGTTACATTCACGCACACTTAGAGACAGGCTCCCTGACTGTTTTCTATGTGGAAGCTTTCAGTCTGGAGTTTCCTCAGAAGCTGCACCTTTAAGACCTATTTCAAAGCCCCCTGAAATCAACTGAAGTTTCCCCACTAACTCCCATAGCCAGCTATTTTAATTCCTACAGATGCTAGGTGAAAGCCTGGTCGAGACCCAATCCCTTCAAAAGGGACAAGAGAGCACCCAGCAACTTTCCGTGCTGACGTTTACGCTGTAATTTGCTCCGTGTTCAAAGCACACCAGGAGACGAACTGGGAACTCTCACTGTGCCTGGCTACAAACTTATGCAAAGCCAGAGCAAACGGGCAGGAAGAATATATAAAGGGTCTGAGAGCGGTATGCATTTTTTGGCTTCTTTCTCCTTTTTCTTTTTTCCTATTCCCCGCGGCAGCTCGTACGAGCAAGGACGGAGAAGCGCAGAAGCCTGGCTACCTGGGCCCGGCGGGGCTCGGGCTGCGGGGGCCGCCCGGCGGGGCCGGGGCTGTGCGGCCGGCGGCCACCGGAGGGCACGATTCCCCGCCGGTCCCCGCTCCGGCCGGCGGCGGGCACGGCTCCCAGGTGAGTCGCTCCCCCCTCGGGCAGAGCAAGGCGGGCGTCCGCCGTGCTCCTGCAGCAGCCCACATCCCTTCACCCCAGTTTCACGGGCGTGAGATGCTGCCCGCCCGCTCCCGGGTCTGTTTGCCCAGATTCCTTCAAAACCTCCGTGTTTCAGCGAGCCCCGGGTGCGTTTTCTCGCTCAGGCGGACTCAGGCGCCGGTAGCTCCGCTGCCCGCCCTGCGGGGCGCCGCACCGGCACGGCCGCCCCCCCCGGGGCCGCGGGTCCGGGCCGGCACACGGGTCCTCCGCGGACACACGGACACCTCTCACTGGTGTGCTTCTAGCCCACGGCGCTTTGCCACTTGCTTCCTTTGGAAGCTCTGGGAAACAGAAGGATAACACGGGAATCCTTCAAGGAATCAGTTTCACTGTCAAAATGACAACAGTGATTTCTGTTTTACTTTTTAAGCTTGTTGTGATGTGGTCGTTCATCTGGAAGTCTTAACGGCTTGCTGGCACAGGAGGAAGTGACAGTGGCTTTTTTCAACTTCCCTGAAGGGAAGCCTCGTTGCTTCCAGTGCTCCCAGCCTCCCCGGGTGCCCGGCCGGCCCCGCGCCCCAGCCGCCCCCGCCTCCTCCTGCCCGGCCGCGGGGCTGCGCCGGCGGCAGGGAGCGCTGCGCCGCCCGGCGCCCGGGGCTTTGCCTGGCTCCGCAGCGCCCTTTCTTCCCAATTTTCGCCTCAGTGCCAGGCCAGGAAATACCTATGCCCCATTATCAACCAAGCGACCCCACATAGGAGACAGGTGTCCTGATAAATTAAGGTCTGAGATGATTTGCAACACGTGTTTTAATACAAAATCTTTTATTCATATATGCTTTATTCAGCTCCAGAAATAATTCATGGCAGTGGATGGGGCTTTTTAAGAAGAGCATGAGTACCTTGGTGGAAGCCTGAGTGGTATCCTCTCCTCCACCCCAGAGAAGATCAGTCCTTCCCATCGCAAGAGATCAACGTATCTAATGCTGTGGTGGAGCTCTGCCCCTAATTATGGCTCTGGGTCTTGTTTATGTGGTTTCATGTCTAAATCTGAAAAGACTGCTTAGTAAAACAAGCTTATCTACACTCCAGGGGATAATAGTTATTTATATTAATAATGGAGCTTATTTGCTATTTCAGCTCCTTTGATTTTTTTTTTTTTTTTTTTTTTTTTTTGCTTTTCCATCTCTTCCATCTTTCCTGAACTATGTAAATACATCTTTTTTGTATTCTTCCTGCTCCCACACATTACTCAAATCTATATATTCAATCTTTCAGTACGCTTGGCCCATGGAAACCCCATAAAACTTCAGGCCCTTTTAGCCACAAACTCTGCTTTTTCTTCCAAGGTGGGGGAGGGTGCACCTCGGGCACAGATGATGGATAAAGCATTCCACAAAGCCTTCTTCCTAGGGGTGGACTCAAACTCTTCCTGCAGCTCATGCAATTTGACTCAGAATCCTAGAGCCAGAATTTCAGCATGGAAGTGGGCTTTCCCCCCGTTAACCATGTATGCACCCTGGGGAAGAACCCCTTGTGCTTCCTACTCAGTGCGGTCTCCTTTAGACTTGCTGCTGCTCCTGGGATGTCAGAGAAGAAGATGAAAAAAAGGGTCATGTAAGAAAGAACCATGACTCACAAGAGCCCCATAGGAGTTCATTAGACAGGGTAATAGGCACTCCTTTACCTCTGAGGCAGGCAGCAAAGACTGGTGTGAGGGAAAGGGCCTGGAAGGTTGTCCTAATGTACACGTATGCTCTCCTAGGCAAATGGAAATGTTTTTTTGATTGGTAGCCTGATTGAATGCCAGGTCTGCAAGTTGGAACCCATCCACCTCCTCCTCCCACCCCGAGACCACACAAGGGCTGACTGTAGCCATGCAGAGGAGGGGAACCTGCAGGGGAAAGGTTCACAGAGGTGAACACTCATCTCATTCTTTCCACAACTACCTTACCTCTAAGGACACCTACCTAGAGCTAGAACACTTTTTGAGGGAGCAGAGGTTTCTCTCCATCTCTGCCAGGTTGCATTTCCTTTCAGAAAAGGTGGTCAGGGTGGAATCAAAGTCTACGTATTTCTTTCTAAGTGAGAAGGTTATGATTATTTTGTGCTACCGACTATCTGCTATGATGCTTAAACTGTACACCATTACCCCTCATTTTACAGCCCCAATCTCATTTGCCCACCTCTAGAAAACAGGATGATGATTAGTAAGGGCACCTTGCTCACCAGAGATTAATCTATCCATAGGTCCATATCCTAGTTTTAATTTCTGACCAAATGTCATGTAGAAGGTCACACAATGAAGCTGATCTAGAGCACAAATCTTCATTACCAAGCTCCTAGGGCAATTTTCCAGAAGAGGCAGTAGTTTATTAATATGTTAAAGTAAATTAACATACATTCACTGTTCATGTATGTATGCATGTATGTATGTATGTGTCTGTCTATATACTCTGACCTCCAGACAAGCATCTGTATTTGTATCTGTGCTGTATTGTAAAATACCACACTGCTTCTGCCTCTGCCTTGAAAAGTATCTATCTCAGACATATTCTCATGCCAAAATCTACTATCTGACCTTGCAGCACTAAAAATAGTTCATGTCAGAAGCAGAGAAATATTCGTTTCTCCTTTTAGAACATTTGTGCTTGCATTCATTAAGGACTTGGTCCAAAATCCTTTGATGTCAAGGGGAGTGTTTCAGTGGGCTTCGGATCAAGCCCTAAAATGGGTCAATTAAACTTTAAATAAAATAAAAATGAAAACAGGTCCAGCCTGAGAGTATTGTTGAATAAAAAGAAATATTTAAGAAAGGCTGCCTTTGGAGTAAAGAATCAGTCATCGTTCCTTAATAGTTAGCTGAATTTGTGGAGTTTTCCATGACTGAAAAACAATCCTTTGCATGAAGGTTGTAATTTGTTTTCAGTCTTCAAAACATCCATGTTTTGCCTCACAGTAGAAATGTTGTTTTTAAAGTATTTTGACCTAGTAAATGCAAAGATGATTTGAGCTCAGTGGTACATCTATGGGCTAGACCCTAAGCAGTAAGATACAGCCCAGATTTTCAAAGTCAGAACAGAGGCTTCATTCCAAAACACTCTCCTAACTAGAATATGTTCGGGCTTATGTGTCAATTCATATTCAAGAAGTTCATGAAATTTTCTAATGTCTGATCTAATGTTATTCTTTGCTGTTACACACTTTGCAAATGGGCTAATGCAGCTCTTGGTGACAGCAGATGTAATTAATTCAAAGGCAGAGGATGTGCAGAGGAATATAGCAAGGGCTTTATTACAAAGCAGTGAAGTTTACACCTTTAGTTGGTAATCCTGTTCTCTACAACAATACGTAGTATTTAACAACATACCTTTTAATAAAAAAGCAGGCAATACAAAAACAAATTACAGCCTCACAGTGTTTACTGCACTGCTTCCTTGTAGTCATTGTATCAGAGGTTTGGGTAATTTGAATGGTGTATGTCTGGAAGAATTTTTGCTGAATGGGGATTATTTGACAGGAAAATGGCCGTCATTCCTTTCAAAGAGATAGAAGTTTGATCAATTATATTGCAAAGGTTTACAGCCATATGCTATCTACAGTGACATTTATGATCTATTTTGGTTATCCCCAAATGGCCTTCAACCTAGTTATTATCAGCCAACATGTTAAACTTTTGGTCAGTGGAGATCCTTTAGTGTCTTGGAAAGACTCATGATGTTGTCTTCTGGCCAGATTCCACTATGGGTAACTACAACTTTATCTACATTCAACGTATGTAATTGAGTGGCTGTGGTATGGCACACTGTCATTTGGCTTAATTTCAATCAACTAAGATAATTTTCTGTATTTTCTTTCCTATAACACTGTGTCATGTTGCTGTACAAAGTGAAACAGCTGCCACATTCTCCTTCTTGAAGATGCATCCCAGAATGGGCTGTCTCTTTCAAGAGGACAATGTAGCTTCTAATTTGACAGGTAAAATTTTGCAACACCATATCCTTCCATCTGTGGTTTCATGTTGTCAGTTCATTGCAGGAACTAATAGTCTGGTCTGGATGTCAAACTATCTGATTTGTTAGTGTAGCTGGCAGGTTAACTGTCTAAGTCTTACCATTTCCGCACAGAATTCACTGTGGGTAGTAAATTTCATCCAAAAAAGAAGAAAAATAACCATGTTTAAAGATTAGACACACTGTTGGAAAATTAAGTTCTTAATGCTAAATCAGATGTATGATAGGAGGTACTTCATAATTGCTCACATCAAGGGTAAGGGGCCAACCCAAAGGCGTATAGACAGGAGGGAAAAAGGCGATACAGTCACTCAGCTATCTCTACAAGAAACAGCCCTTCATATTCTCACAGACCTAGTGTAGATCAGAAGCAAGCTATACTGCTGTAAAGAGATAGAAGATGCTTTTTCATTCCTTGTGGTTATGGGAGCCATGGTATTTTTTCACACATACCCTCACAAACTGTTCATTGAGGCAAGAAAGGATTCCACTGCTCCTTAAGTCACAGAGGTTAGCAAAATATTACATGACGAAAAGTTGCCATTAAACTTTGCTCAAGAGCATTTGAAAATGGTATCTGAAACCCACATTGGAATAGGTGCTACTGCAAGGGCACCAAAACTGAAGGGCGTGGATTAGCAACTCCCCAATAAGAGCTGTGGCACCACAAATGATGCAGATAACATCACCCCATTTGCAATATAGATGCAGGAGACCAGCACCATACAGGTAGTAGTAGCATTATGCATAGAGTGCAAAGAAACCACAGCAAATGTAGCTCGTGTTTTCCCTAGATTTTCACTGACTAAGAAACCTCCACGGTGCCACCAGTATTTCCACCATGCCTCTGCAAGGCCAACATTACCAATCTCCATACAGACTTCCTGTCATTTGAAAATGTGTCATTGGATGTTTTCAGCAAAAGAAAAGACTTTGGGCATAAAGCCTCCTCTTTTCATCTCTGAGGTCACACTGCATCTTTGGGGTGATATTGGGTGTTTCTGTGGTATGGAAGTGATTCAGAAACCCTCCCAATAAATAATGCTAATTATCCATAGCTTCACAAGAACTGTGTTTTGGGAGGGGAAGCAGGGTTGAAGAAGGTGTCATTAGAACTTTTCACTTTCTGTGCCATTCTCAGCTATCCAGTATGTCTTTTCAGCTTGGAGGCAAAAAACACTGACCTTATACTCCAAAATCCTCTCCAGTCAAAGACTTGGCTTATAGACTGGATCCTTCAAAGGATTTGGCCAATGGGACACTGAAGATTCATGCTTGTATGGCTCTCAAAGAGAATATGAGAAATCTCTGGGTTTTTTTTCAGGAAACATGCTTGTATATTTTAAATATGACAAGTACCATATGTTCTCATCATAGCTTTGGTAGAACTCATTTCTTTCCAAGGGCAAACCCCACGCTATTAACATCACAGAACTTCCTCAGTACAATGTGGTTTAGTCTATAGGTATGGCAGTTGTGATCTGAGAGGGGATACTGTAATCATTCAGTTCCTGGATGTGTGGAACATATAACAGTGAGAATTGACTTATGCTGTTGTCAACCCACGTATGGTTGACAAAATAAAGTAATGGACATGTGCATATCTCCAAATTTAATACCTTGGGGCTGGTAAAGATATTTTCAGCAATAGGACTTGAACTCCATCTTATCAAGGCTTGGTTTAGTAGTTCAAGCACAGTTATCCATACTTCGGTGAAAGCTCCATTTGCTCATGATTAAAATTTGGGTTCTGTATGTCAAGGAGGTGGCACCTGATGAGGACCGAAACCATCAGTTTAATCATATTTGGCAACATTCGAGATATCTGCAAAGAAAATTTAAACTGGCTCAGATGTAATACGAAATGAATTCCACGCGTCTTCAAGTAAGGCAGGGAAAGGTCTGAGATAGCCCTTCGTTTCACAGTCTCTCAATCATTTCTTTCCTTTTTTTTTTTCTATTTCTTTTTCTTTTTCTTTTTTTCCCTCCATGCCTATTATTCATCATCTACAACTTCTCTTGCATCTGGTAGTTTGCAGAGTTATGAGAGTCAAGGATGCTGCAGAGTTACTGCAGTGTTCTGGCATATCATTAAATTATGATTAAAATAGATTAAAACATCTTTCTGCATATTCACTTAAAGCTCTTTACTTTTTGTTTTATATGTAATAATATTAACAACAAAAATGTGAACTACTTAAAAGTGTAAGCACTCCCAAATATCCCAGATGATATTGCTGAGTCCTAAATCTCTGATTCAGCTCAAAGTTATTTAAGAATAATTTTTAAATTATTCCTGTACTCCGAAAATTTCCTGCCAACTCAATGGCTTAGTTATGTACGTTATTCTAAAAGACTTCATAGGAGCTTAGATGGCCAAGATCAGGTCCAAGAGCACCTTGAAACATCTGAAACACTTCAGCATTTGGATAATTACATACTTTTGGGGCCAACCCACATTTCTCTTTGGAAAACGTTTCCCCTGCATGGCTGCAGACAACAGATGGATCATATGATCTCTGCATTTGGAAAGATGGCATAATTCTGGCAGACTGTCAGTTAAGTGAAGGGGGCTGATTTCAGATCCTCATTAAGAAAATATACAACCACACAGAGTGGACTGAATGGCAGAATGTGATCACTGGCGCCAGCTTTAATAGAAAATGTAGCACGCTGTTGCAACATGAAATCTGATGTGCTGTGCCTGGATCTAGCTCTACTGGGTTTTGTGCTCATTTTTCAAACAAATGTGTTTTAAAGGAGACATTCTTTGTATTGCAAGGGTCCTCTGTTCGCCAGGAGAGAGAGGAGCAGAGCAGTGGAAGGGTAAAAGGCGAATTCGAAGGGCCACCAGCTCTAAAGTTGGAGCAGAGCATCAAGACTTTCTTGTGTCTTCCCTTACACTTGCAAAAGTTTCTGTGTATTGTCTGTGCATTGAAACTTTTCTTTATATTTGTAATCTCTCTTTGTATTTATTAGGGTGGTTGCTTTTTGCAACTGGCATTTTACCCAGAAATACCCCTGGAGACAGCATGGCCCCTTCCCGCTGCAGGGCTCTGGGAGCAAGGCCCAGTGCCTCCTTTGCACCCGGATTTCCACAGAGAAGCAACCCTGCCAAGCTCCTAAGAGCTTGAGTAGGAATCCCACGGCACGGTAAAATGCAATATAGTTTTCCAGCAATACTGGATATGAGCAGTAAGTGCACTGTAATCAGTAATCACAGCTGAAGAGAAAAGGGGTAGTGGAGCTGCACATCTTCATTTCACCATCAAAGACCAAAATAATAGCTATGGCTTCAGGTTACAACTTTTTAACACCCTTTGTTTCAGCAGCAACCTCCAAAAAAATCAGGATCTTTATATGATACCTCATCTTGGTCACACAAAAAGTGAATGATCCTAAATCACTGGTTGTTTTGAAAGTCTTCATTATGCTACCTTTTATCCAAATCAGATCATCTCTCCCACATGAACCTGAAATGTTCAAGCAGTGATGGTATTTTCTGTGGTATATTTATTCCTGTATCCTTTGTGCTATAGTCACCACTCTTTCCTCTGATAATTTTAAGTTTCAAAGGTCAGAATTCATTAACAAAGTTAAAGACTGTATAGTAAGTAAACAATGCTAGAAAAAAAAGAAGTATCAACATCTGAATTAACTTCTCCTCCTTCTCTCAGCTCATTCATTTGTGGTGAAGACCCGCCATGCACAGATTTCCTCTTTGCTGTGTAGAAAAATCATAAAATGCACTACCTTCCCTTGAACCCCTGTAAGGTTTGGAGCAAGACAAGATGGAACTGGAAATGACGTGGACAATTATTATCTTTCTTCTGCTTTCAGAGCTAAAGAGAGACAGTTAAACAGGAGGGTCTTTATCTCTCTTTTTGAAATTATGTCAGAGGTATGACAAAACCATAAACAGGCCTAGCATCTCAGGGTGCCTGATTACTTTGGTTTGAAATAAAGCTCCGTATGACAATAGTGAAGCCTGTTCTTCTGCACTACAGTAACTCTATGTGAGAACCATTCAAAATCTCAGTGTAGGAGGAGATGGCCTGAGCCACAGTTATGGCACTGAAGCCTTTGAGAGCAGTATAAGCCACACTAAGATAATATAATGCACACAACAATTTGAATACTTTACAGTCCTTGCAAGTATATATTCATGTGAAAATTGACAATACAAAAGTAAAGATTACAGGATTGCTCCCCTACTTTGACTTCTTTGAAGGAATAGGAATTTCAGGTGTATAAGGACCACTGAACTGGACTGCGGCTGGTGATCAGTGGAGTGGTGGCTGTGAAAAATTTTAGGGGCTCAAGATTTAGTGCCAACCAGACCAAAAGTTACCCCTGAAACTAGGATAGAGAAGGGAAAAAGTCAAATCTGGATGAAATACAGGCAAATGTTTAGACAATATCTGAGCTGCAATTCTTAAACAGCCACATTTTTAAGGCAATTGCAGTTGAATGTTTTTATTTGGCCAATTCTTTTATTCTGGGTATACCGCTGTGATGAATATTCATTTCTATGTCTGAAACAAGCATGCTTTTTTAGAGTAAAGTTTAAGAGAAAATAATCTGAACGGATTATATTTAACAACTTTTTAGAAAAGACAACGATTTTTACTGTGCTACAAAAAGATTATGATCAGCATACCTATCCATCTTTGTAACTGTTCTGGTGTATAGGTAATAGAAAAAACTTGGCTGTCATTGTTGCAGATTGGTAGTATTCAAGCCTAGTAAAAACAACAAGTTCTTATGAAAATGGGGACTCAGCATGCTATTTTTTATTAAAAAAACCCCAAAAGGTCCAAGTTCATCGAAAGGACCAAAAGGGCTACATAGAAAATCTCTTTGAGAAACAGCACTGATCTGAAGGAGAACAAAAATAAATCAAAAACTCTTTTCCATCACTTTTGCTTCATACCCCCATGACTTCAAAAACTAATTTATTTTAAAGTTTGTAAAAGAAAAAAAAAGTGTTGTTGGAATAAGACTTCACTTATCAAGTTTCATCCTGGAGGGAATTTTTATAGCTGAGTTATAAACCCTCCACACTAGAGTGTTTATAATGGAAACGCTGACAAATGTGATAATAAACACTAATCATGGGGCCATAGTAGCTGGTCAGAATGCGGATGCAGGAGTTTGCAGTGCTATCATAATATTTTGTTCTGTTTCCAGCACTAATTTGCTTAAACCTGCTTTCAGGTTGAGCAGCTGTAAAACAAGATCAGCCTGACTATAGATTGCAAAATCATTTGATTATTTATACTTCTCTTAGAAAGCTTGGAAACGTCTCTCAAATATGATTTCATTTAGAGTTATTTTTTGGTTTACGTGTCTGAATACTAATCGTAATGCGATAGCTTCAAGGGAACTCAACTTTCTACCAAAAGGCAGTCTTCAGTGGGCAAAGAGAATATAAACAAACCCGTCTCAGACCAGGATCTAAAAATGGGCTATGATCAAACAGTTCTAAGGATTTAAAAACCCCCTTATTATCTTTTCCCAGAAGTAATTGACACTGTCAGTTTTTGTTCTTAATGCGGTGATAATGGCATGGTGCTTTGGGGAGACCAAGGACCGCATTGGCCTCAGCCTTGGTGGCAGCAGGGTTTCTGAGCAAGGGAAAGGCCTTTCACTACAGAGAGCAAAATCCGAGCCTTACTGAAGTTAGCAGCACTTTTGCACTCACTTTATTAGGGCCAGGGTTTCACTGGCTTCCCAAGCCCGTCATGCTGTTTTATTACACTGTGACTCCACAGACTAGGATGCAACCATCTTGGATGAGGGGAGAAGGGACCCCACAGTCTTGTTATTTCAGGGAGATGAGATCGCATTCCAGCAAGAAGCTTGTCTGCAATGTTTCCATAATTTGTTTATATTCTTAGCAGGCTGAGCTTCCAGGACTTCAACACATCCCCATGGGCCAAGTGACGGGTCAGTATGGCATCTCGGTGTTTCACTGAGCTCTTCATGGGCATAAGGGCATGCTTTAGTTTTAACACAGGTGTCTAAGAAAAAATTGCATCTAGACTACTGTTCTGGTAAATCCTTGCCAGTTTTGGAAAAGCATGAAAGATAAAAAATTAAAGCCCTATTCATCAGGTTGTCAGCTCCTATAAATCAATGTGTGGCCGAGAGGCTCATCCAAAGTTTTTGAAACGACATAAAATGCATCTCGATACTTTATATGTGCTGTTTGCATATTGTGTTCATTGGCTTATACCACAACTGCATTTTTAAGTTCTAATGTTATTTTTAGAATCAGTGGCTCATATAAGAATGTTACTACTGTTCTGTATTGCTGCTGCAAAATTTCCAGTGATCCATTAAAAATCAGGATTCATAATGCAGGATCCAGATTTTAATTTGTATTTAAAAATAAAATGCAACATTTTCTTTCTGCTTTTCTCTAGTCTTTAACCCAAGTATGGAAAAACCTTGGATCTTGAACAAATTCCAATGTTATGTTATTGAACCAAGAAGGGAAAACCAATAATTTTTGAATTATCTGTTACAGACATGTTTACATTATGAATCTCTTAACTTAAGACTCTGTGTGGTATAGAGTCCTAATTTTATCCAGTGACATGAACAAGAAAAAAATATGAAAAAGATATATAATCATGCTGTGGAAAGCACAGTTGTATAGAGATCATAGAGAAATAGTGCTAAGAAGTGAATATTGAATTGCACATTTCATTATACTGAAAGAATTTGTCTTCATCGTTTTGCTTGAGACAGTGGTAACAGTAAAATGCATCTGGGTCACGTGAACAGTTGTTGATTTTGGAACATGGTTCATTTTTAGTTCCTTTTCTCATTTTATTTTTAGGAAAAAAAAAAGCCCAACAACCATCTGAAGAGGTGAAACACCCCAGTTTCTAGAGAGGGTCCAGCTGTGTTGACTATCCAACTGCTTCTTGGAAAAAAAGCATTCTGACAACTGGAGAGCAGATGCAATGTGTGGAGTCAGGGAGGTCAACAAAAACAAGTGGAAAAAGAAACCAAGGAAACAAGTGAAAAAAGAAAGAATATTAAAGTATTAATAGAGGATATTAGTTCACTCATGATGGTATTTTAGTGAATGGAATGAGAAAAAGAAGAAAAATTACCACAGGAGCTGACAAAAATATGAGAGAAGAAATCAAAGAGATATTAGGGTGGGATTTAGATCTTAGCCACACTAGCCTGAATCCAGGGTAAATCTTGGTTTCACTAATATCACGACAATGTTATATAGTGGAGATAAAAGCTGTCCTGCGAAGTCATGCAGAACCACTGGCCTGGATGGGACATTTGCTTCTAAGTTGAACGCAGGCTGGACCGGGCCCTGAGCAGGCTGGTTGCTACCCGCCTGCTGCAAATCCAGGACGAAATCCAGGTCTTTCCCCGGCAGCGGCGAGGGAGAGCCGGGGGGGAGCGGGAGGGCACAGACACGTCAGGAAGGGCCGGAGGGACTTCCAGGGGAGACCCCCGGGCCCCTCGCCCCACTCCCAGCCCGGCCACGGCCACCCCCTCCGCTGCCCCTCTCCCTGCCTCTCGCCCCTGCGAACAAGCGGCTGCGAGGCATTAGTAGATAAGGCTAAAAAAACGATCCCCGCGGTGGACCCCGTCCCCATCCCCAGGGTACGACCGGCCCGGGCTTCCCCTTCCCTGCCGCTCCGGCTTTTCAGAATTTCTTTATTTATTTTCTCTCCTTGCAGCAATGAAACATAGCGGGGGGGGGATCCAGTGAGAGAGAAAAGGTCTCCGCTCGGCCTCCCCAAAACCAAAGCCCACAAGTCCACACGTTTTCTCTCTCGGGCGGGCGCAGAGGGCTCCCCAGGCCGGCCCCGCCGCTGCCGGGGATGCTGCGGGCCGCCCGGGCAGCCGCCGCGCCGCGCCGCTCCGCGCCTCCTCGCCCCGCCGCGCCGGGCAGCGCCGGGCCCTCCTCCGCCAGCTCCTGCCCGGTGCGAGCGACGGCGCTGGCCGCCCGCACTCAAGGACAGAACTGGTCCCTGGAAGAAAAATCGTGACAACAAACGGTTGTGTCCAGATGTTCCGCTTTACTGGCCCTGTGACACACGGCATGGACTTGGCAGTCTGGATTTCAAAGAAAAGGGAGTTGTTTATTTTTAAAAAAAGCAGAAAGCGCTAGGTTAAAATGCACACGCCGAGATTTTCCTAGTCCCTGGCAGGCAGCTGGGCAGGCAACTGAATCCGCTGGAAACCCGCTCCGCAAACTGGACCGGCTCTGCTGCTCCGGCCGAGCCTTTCGCTAAGGCAACAAACTGCAAAATTTTAAAGCAAGTAGGCGACGCAACAGCAACCAAAAGGCCTCAGACCTTCCTTTTCTTTCCCTTCGCTTTACAACAATTATATATATTAGCAAATCTACACGTACTGAGCCTCTCCATCCCTCCTCTCTCCCCGCTTTCCCCCGCCCCCAGCGCACGCTTCCCCAAACACTCCTCGTTTTGCATCCTACACCTACACGGTCCCGGCTGCGCTGTGAGAAGCCAAGGCAGGAGCACGGCTCTGCGGCCCGAGGAGGGAGGTGCCCGGGGCCACCTGCTCGGTGCCGTGGGTGGTGCCCGGCCCCCAGCCCCGGCCCGCCGGGCCCCGGCGCTCCCTAGCTCGCCTCCTGCCTGCTGCAGCCATCCAGGAGCTCAGTCATGAAGGAGATGTACACTATGGCCAGGCGCAGTGTCTCTATCCGGGAGAGCCTCTTCTCGTAGGCGAAGGTGGGCACCTTCTTCCTCAGCTGATCAAACGCCTCGTTGAGGTTGAACATCCTCTTCCTCTCCCGTATGTTGGCAGCCTGGCGCTGGGCGTAGGTGATAACCCGCTTTCTCCTGGGTCTGTCCAGGAGGGAAGCGCTCCGCATCCTCTCCTCTTCCTCCTCCTCCTCCTCATCTTCGGGATCTCCATCTCCGAAGGCAGCCAGGGGCAGCCCCCGGGCCATCCCCTCCCGGAGCGACAGGGCTCTGTCCCCGAAGGGAGGCCCGGAGGTGACCTCGCAGAGCCGCAGGCTCGGCCCGGCCCGGGGGGGTCCCTGGGGGGAGCCCAGGGAGAGGTCGGCCACGAAATCCAGCACCGAGGCGTCCAGCAACCCCTCTGGGCAGGGCACTTGCGGGGCTCTGCCGTGCAGCTCATCCAGCAGCCCCGGGCGCTGGTGGGCTGGGAAGAGGCTGGCTGACATCTTACTTCAGAAAGGGCTTAATCTGGTCCCCCATCCCCAGCCCCAGCGGCGTTAATATTTATAACCCCCCGGATAACAGGATTAGCAGGACTAGAAAGAGCGGCTGTAAAATTTCTCGCCGTGATGCTGATGAGAGGAGACAGGCAGCCCCCTCGGGGACGCGTGGATGCTCCCGAGAGAGGAGTCCCCAGCGAGTCAATCCTGTCACAGCGATCAAGGACAGTTCCTTCTTGGCAAAACCCTCCGCTCTTACCTGCTGAGCACTTTTGTCTCTTCTTACACACCCGCAACCAAACGATTTTCAGGCTCTTTAAAGCCCGCAGCCGCAAAGCCGGGTCTCCCCTGGGCTTGTTTTCCTGCTTTCTGTCGGGATCTCTGAACCCTGAGAGACAGCCTGACAATTGATGTCAGGCAAGTGCATGTATGCTTTTAATGATGTCCTGAAGAGGGGACCTGCACGGAGAGGGTCACCGGGGAATGTTTACCCTGTATCCCAGCGCAATGGGAGCTGAATGACAGGACCTCCATTAGCCTAAGTAAGCATTGTAGGGGACCCGATATTGCATTCCCAGTAGTAACTGTTGGAATCGTCTCTCCACTCCCCTTAAATCCCCTTCGGCTAGAGTTCAAACATCTTTCCAGTAAAAGGCTGCTTCGTAAAGCTCATTTCTGTTGAGGCAATCTCAAAGCACTTGCTTTGAAACTCCTTCCTCCTGCCCATGAGTCGAGGATAAGCTGGTCCTATTCAGGGCAGCGGTTGCTCTTGCACCTCTGGTGGGGCCGTCCCGGCCGGCGGCGGTGCAGAGAGGAATCAACCTGACTGCACGCCCTGATAACGCTGGATACATAGCGCAAAATACCGTGAAATGCACATAAACACACCCGTACACCCGACACCGCTGAATACCTTTCTTTGATCAAGGTTTCCTTGGGGACGGACGTTGGGGATTGTTTTGCTTTTGTCTTGGGAGGCTGGAAGGGGTTAGAGGTTGTGTCTTCACCCTCCCACACCATAGACTGTCTCTAAATAAACAGCCTGGCCCTGGCAATCCCTGGCAGTGTTAGACACACCCAGGTTGAATCGGATCGATTTTCTTTGGCGCACGATTTGTGCACACAGGTCGTTTAGGAGTGGCTGGCCATTACTCTCGCACTGCCTTCTTAAAGCCTAGTCTTCGCCTTTGTCATGCATTGTTGCCACTCTCGCTTTGGGGCTAATTAGTCTCTAATTTCTAGGGGGATTTCAAAGCCCATCAGATCAAAGGAGGCGGGTGGGGGCGGCCGAAGGATTCCGCTCGGCGAAAATCCTTCCTGTTCGCCGACAGGACCGCAAACATTTCCGACGGCGGACCGGCATCTGCCGTCACTTACAGCACAGCGAGCGAACCGCGCATCCCCTTTTCCCGGGAAAGATGCCGCGGGAACGACGCTTCCCCTCCCAGCTCCCCGCCGCCGGCTCCGCGGGCTGTCAGAGGCGGGGGCGGGCAGGGCGCTGGCTGCGCGGCGCGGCGCGGAGCGGCGCGGGGGGCCGCGGAAGGGGAGCGGGAGCGGAGCTACGCTGGACAGCTCCGGAGCGGCGGCGGCCGCGCCGCGGGGGGACCTGCCCGCCCCAGCCTTCCTCCGGGCCGACAGCCCACCTCTCCCCGCGCTGCCGCGGCGTTGTGTCTGCTTTAATGGTTTAATGGCATGCCTAAGGCTAAATAAGGAGCAGATAGCGGGGAGACTGCTGTTATTCCTGATAGCGCTGGGAGGTTTCTTAGCGAACAGGGAGAGCGTCGCTCAGAGACGTGCTTATTTATGACGCACATCGTTCATTAAAACACCTGGTGAATGAACTAATAAGGCAAAGAGGAGCTGTAAAACATCTGCTAAGAGAAGTGGTGACTAGAGAGCATCCAAAAGTAACAGTAAGTTGAAGAGCTCTAAATGTTAAATGTTATATAGAAACGCTCGTTGGACGGCAGATCAGATAAATATTTATGATCGATCCGCAAAGGAATGTAACTTATTTGAGCTCCTTTCAGGTGAGGTGGCAAGTATTTCGTTTAAAGACATGGAGATATAAATTAAGGACAAATGCCAGCAAAGATGTGTCACAACAGGGTGCAAAATTATCGGGGAAATACAAATACTTCAGATAATGAAAGAAATGAATGGAGAAATGTCAGTTCGTCAACTCTGTGTCAATCTTCACACGACTTTACCGTCGTGTGGGAAACCGGCGTTTAGAAGGGGATAGAGCAGCCCTTCACCACAGTCTCTTCAGAAGGAAACTCTTGCTCACATCTCTAGTTTCAGATTTTTGCAGGACACAAACTACAAAGACAACCGGAACCAGAAGTGTTTTATATTGCAGGAACGCAAAGGGAGAAGGTTGTTGAGTCAGTATTGCACCACAAAGCGATATAACATAAAACATAAAAGATTAAAGCAGGGTGTGCCTGTCACTGACTCCTTAAAGGAAGCACTAAAGCCAGGACTAAGCCAGGACTGGAAGGTCCCAAAAGAAAATGAAGACTTTTAGCCAAGGTGACTCCTCCTGTCAAACTGGGGTTTTTGTTTGTTTGTTTTTTTCTATTGCTGCTTTGTGTCCTGTTTTGTTTGTTTGTTTGTTTGTTTGTTTTTTCTCATCTTATTTTTGTTAAAATATTGATTTTTCTCTTATATAAACTATTTTAAATTATGTATAATAAGCTCGATGAACCGTGATTTGACGTATGTTTTTGAACATTTTTTCATATTTGGTGATTTTTATCACATTGGGGAAAGTATAGAGCTGAGGAAATGCATAACGAATATGTCGTGCTGCAGGGGACAGGTTTTCAGTGCATAGACAATGCAACAATGTAGGGGAAGCAGGACGAACTCTCATGAGAGGCTGCTTTATATTCTGAAATCTTCTCAGACCAGATTAGGTGCTCAAACGTGAGTTCTAGATTTGTTTTAACTAAGAATACAGTTTGCTCTATGATGGTTTACCTTCCTTCACCCACCTCTTATCCTACCTTTTTATTTCACTTGTTTACAACAAAAAAATTTACTCACAAGATGCTTACAGATGCTGAGCGCTGACGGCTACATCTTCAAGCCACTCTGCAGCTATTTCCATAATTATTTTTCTTCAGAAGTATCTATGATATGAGTCTTGATGCTCATGTAGAGTTTGGGTTTAAAACCCAAACCACAGCAGCTTTTCTAATCTATTAGTCCTATCAGAAAAGCATATATGTCCTCTTTTGCCCACCCCGATTATGTCCCAGGTGTTAACAATTTTGAAAACCAATGTCTCTTAGCAAGTCTCCTTATATAACAAATCCAATATCCTCTCTACTAACAGGAACAAGGGCAACGTGTGTTTTAATTCAGTGTACTTCTATGGAAACAGTTTTACTCCTTTTATAACCCTGTGTGCTGAGTCCCTGTGCTGATAATTTTCCACATTTTCATACAGGAAAAGACAGCCACTTTGATGACTTAGCATTACTGACTGATTTTTATCTAGACTGGAAAATTCACTGGAAGTCAGTGGTCATCCTGGGATGCTGAAATAAGGGTGCACTGTCCATTGGATATGACTCAGTAAGCAAGGAGCTGAAAGTTACTGTCCACTCTAGAAACCACAAAAAGTTAGATATGCAACAGAAAAAAGTGTCTACACACTTTTTTTGTAAAATGGGAAAAATCTTCTCTCCTTTAATTGGTCCATTAATAGTCAGAGAGTTGCTATCATTCTCAAACTCTGTCCTGAATAACAGAAACAGATGTCATGTGTAACAGACTAATGCTGTCTCTCTCAACTTACTGATGTTGCAGTTGTCTGATCTTCTTGTTAAACCTTAAAATTACAGTAATGTCCATGGAGCAGGACTCAAAACACAGGGCAGTTCCTGTCCTGTTGAGCTCATGGTTTACATTCCTGACAGACCAGACCAGATCAGTGCAGTATACATGTGTGGAGACGGGGCCAACTTGAAAGGGAATGGACAGAGTTTGGTCAATATCTTATCCTGATACTTGCTCAATCAGTGGTGGAGAGGAAGGCACTATGGGCACCACCGATGAATTAATACAAAAAGGAAGTATTTGAGCAAAGCTAGCTGAAGACTAGTTATTTTGATAGTAGAAGAATGTAGTAGTATTCAGATGAAAGCAGAACAAAACATGATTGAATGTGGGATCACTGGAGGAGTAAAGGAGACCTCTGATGTCTCCCTGCTTTATGAGATTATATAGGCAGGGTACATTGGACTGTGATAGAGTTTGTGTTCAAAGAGTTTATGCCTGAGTCAGTTGTGAAGCTGAAGGAGGACAAACAAAAAGTATCAGATGAATTGGTCAGTACTGTTTTGAGTGGCTTGCAATGAAAACAGAAAGGAGGAGACTGCTGAAGTCAAAATCAAAGCTAACGTAGACCAGAGGAAGCAGTGCCTTGATGGCTGAAACAGCCTTTGGTATGTTGGAGATAGGTGAAATGTATGGAGATGAGGACAAGGTTACCTCACTTTGACTTCTGCAGGTCTCACATGTGGAAAGAATTGATTGACTCCATCAGTTAAGAAAAATAAAATGGATACTAGAAGTGGGCTCATAGTATCTAACTGCTGGCTCTTATCCAAGTATCAAGTTATCATGGAGCCACTCTGAGTCCTGCAGAGATGTGACCACCTGTAATGCACTCCGCAGTCCACCTGAAGGCTGTCTTCCCTGACAGACTAAGGAGCTTGGGGATACTGGCTTCTAACTCAGATAACTTCAGTCCTGTGGGATGAACCTTGGCTCTAGAATTGGCAGTTTATGAATTAGAAATTTATGAACCACTAAAAAAAAATCCAGTAAGATATATAAGCAGAGTATGTGTATTTGGGTGCAGTGACTAGAATGTGAGTCCGTAAGAATTCTGTGCAACCTTTTTTTTCCCAAATACTTTACCTGTATAGGCAGTATAAGAATTAACTTTATTCCGTATGCTGATGATATGTGTGAGCACCCCCTGCTCACCAAGCAGGTGAAGTCCTGTGTACTAGTCTAGCGTAGGGACCAGTTCTGTTCTTAAAACCCAAATATATCCAGTGAAGCCAAAGCATCACAGTCTGGTCCCAGAAGTAATTCCAGGCACTTATCCTGTGTGCATCTGACTGTATGAATGCATTCCTGTGTCACAGCCTGTCTTTAATAAGACTCTAATTTGAATACAAGCACCTAGTTACGAAGATCAGGTTTCACAACTTGGCTCTCCCTGACAAAAATGTGACATTCAGTAACATCATTGTTCCCTGACACAGGAAATCATTAGCAAAACCCAGTGTTTTGGGCAAACCTAATAAAACTAGGTAGGTTCTGCCAGTAAAGTGTAATTCATTTCTATTTACAGCTGTATTACACACCATTTGAAGAGTTTAAAGAAGTAACTGTTGATATTTCCCCATACGGGACCAAATGACGAAGAAAAAGTTTGAAAGTGTAATCTTGGGTAAATCACAGACAAATGAAATGAATAGCTGTGGTTGGGGCGTGATGTGATTCATCATGCTTGCAAAGTTTTATGAATGATACTTTTTTCCGTAATCATAACCTTAGAGGTGGGAGGGATTGAGAACAGGACATGTCAACCTTAACTTCGAATTTCCTGGCTTTTTATCAGAATACATGAAAAAATGTAATGATGTTATTTAAACATCGCTTCTTTCATCTTGATTTTGCTATATTGTTTGTGGAAAATGGAATGCAATAAAAATGTGTATTGCTTACCCAGGAGTCCAGATTTTTTTTTTTAAATCTTTATTGCAATTAATTAATGTTATTATTATGTAACTATGTACTAGAGCCATTAATTAATGCTTTTTTCTCTTCTACTTTTCACAATTTGTAAAGTGCAGGGAAATGTCAGGCTGAAAGCTATAGTTACTTAAAGATTTTGCTTATATATCAACAGAATAAATGTATGTATGATGGTGGACCAAGATTCATTACCAGAATCCTATATGTAGGCTCCATTTTTTATTTGGTGGGATCACCTTGGGTCAAACAAGCCATTTTGTCTTTTGACCTACTCAGCTTTGGGTCTTCCGATACTGACAGTACATATGCCAGGTAGGATCTTCTACCTTTTATTTTGTTTTCATTTTTTAGAATCCAGACATTACCTGCTTCATTTTATAGAATCTGGAATTATCAGATGATGTTTCATAGTTCATAGGTGCATCTCCTGCAACTAGCAAGGAGGCCTATGCTGAAACTCGTATCTAAAGAATGGGTCTCCTTTGCCAAGCTTCTCAACCATCCACTGCCTTGCTAGATTCTGGCTTTCATGCTCTTTTAAGGATACGGAATTTCTTTCCTTGCTAGTCCTGAGTACCCTCTTAACAGTTTGTGGCTTTGTGCATATTTATGATAGTAGTCTCCAATTACACTATCACATAGTATCTTTCCCACTGAATTTCCATTTCATCCCCATTCAACATATTAGAAGCTGCTAATATAATTAATTGTGCTTTCTTTCCTTGTTGCCCAGTGATTCATCTTCATTTTTTTTTTCTGTGCTATATAAGCCATGGTTTAAAGATAGGATTAGTTTCATAGGAGCTTTTCAAAAACATTTCTTATGCTTTAGCAGCTGCCATATCAATGTGCTTGATAGATGTGGACTGAATAAGTATTGTTTCTGTTTGCAGATGGAAAGCAGAAATAGAACGATACAGTAAATTGGAATTGAGGGCATTAATTTGCCTTATCTAGAATTTAATTTTAGGGAGCTTTTGTGTTATACAGCCTTTTAACCTTAAGAAGATCCCATTAAACTACGCAGCTGTGAGCACTTGGCCCATCTGTAGGTGGTATATGATTTCTGTATGAATTATATGTAATATAAGTTAATCAAGTGGTTTATTAATGCATATCTGGAACATGCTTTTATTAACCACATGGAGACAGCTTTGATTGTTTACTAACTTAAAGGGTTTGATTCTGCAAATGTAATTTTTAAAATACATACCAGTTTTATTGTTATTTGTTAGATTTTTTTAAAGTAAACTGCAAAATGAAAGCTTCCATCCTATGTTCCATCACATTATCCCTACATGTGTCTGTGGCAGGGCTGAAATCTTTAGATCCATCATGCTACTTGCTGCCTTTAAACCTATAAGGCCAAATGTTATCCCCTCCTCTGCCATCAGGACCTGAGGGAAGATGGCATACTTTGCCAGAAGATTTCACAGGTATTTGCTGGCAGCAAAAGTGTATTGAGAAGAAGATGATTTGTTTCTGTCTACTAAGGGAATGTGACTTATTGGCACTTCTCATTTCTGACAAATTAGATCCAGCCTGATTTATCCCCTCTGGTCGGCCCTTATCAATGTCCTGTCTCTTCTTGTGTTATGATTCACTGTCATGTCCCATCTCTCTCTCTTAAACTGTCCTTTCTCCTTGGGCTTAGAATCATAGAATCATTTAGGTTGGAAAAGACCGTTAAGATCATTGGGCCCAGCCGCAAACCTAGCACTGCCAAGACTGCCACTAAACCATGCCCCTAAGCACCACATCTACATCTCTTTTAAATACCTCCAGGGATGGGGACTCCACCACTTCCCTGGGCAGCCTCTTCCAATGCTTGATAACCCTTTTGGTGAAGAAATTTTTCCTAATATCTAATCTAAACCTCCCCTGGCGCAGCTTGAGGCCATTTCCTCTTGTTCTATCGCTTGTTACTTGGGAGAAGAGATCAACCCCCACCTCGCTACAACCTCCTTTCAGGTAGTTGTAGAGAGCGATAAGGTCTCCCCTGAGCCTCCTTTTCTCCAGACTAAACAACCCCAGCTCCCTCAGCTGCTCCTCAGAAGTCTTGTGCTCTAGACCCTTCACCAGCTTCATTGCCCTTCTTTGGACATGCTCCAGCACCTCAATGTCCTTCTTGTAGTGAGGGGCCCAAAACTGAACACAGTATTTGAGGTGTTGCCTCACCAGTGCTGCGTTCAAGGGGACGATCACTTCCCTAGCCCTGCTGCCACGCTATTCCTGATAGAAGCCAGGATGTTATTGGCCTTCTTGGCCACCTGGGCACATTGCTGGCTCATATTCAGCCAGCTGTTGACCAACACCCCCAGGTCCTTTTCTACCAGGCAGCTTTCCAGCCACTCTTCCCCACACCTGTAGCATTGTATGGGGTTGTTGTGACCCAAGTGCAGGACCTTGGTTTAGTGGTGGACTCGGCAGTGCTAGATTAATGATTGGACCTGATGATCTTAAAGGTCTTTTCCATCCTAAACAGTTCTTTGATTCTATGATTCTGTGATCTTTTTGATAGAAAAAACCTGGGAAAGGTAAGCATTTGGCTATTTCAAAATCTTGTGTAAGCTTGCCTTCTCCAGTTACATGATTCACTACATACTGGAGAATTTACATATAGGTTTTTAACTATTATTTGTGTTGCCTTTATTTATTCCCCTTAGAATTCAAGAAAATGTCTCGTTTTCATGTACCTGGTCACATCGTCCATTCAACAAAGAAACCCACAGGTAATTGTGTCATAGACACTAACTTGTACAACATAGCTAATATGACACGGTGATTTTATTTGCTTTGGGTAAAAATAAAAGAACATATTAACCTTTTGGGGTTATTAGAAATAAACAATGAGTCAAGATGCTGGATTTTTTTTGGAACAGCCACATTAAAGCAGTCTCTCCTCCTCACTGTAGGCGGGTCATTGCATCTCTTGTTATCCCTCCTATTTTCTTTGTATTTTAGGTTGTGACAAAACTGAAATCTTAGTATACTGCAGAGTTTGGTGCTTATCAACAGTTATAATATAGGAATTATCATGAATGAGGAGAAAGCTTTTAGAACTAAATAAGGAGCAGTTGAGTATGTTAATACCTGGGAAAGTGCTGGCCTGGCCCCGACTCTCAAAGAAGACGACCAGACATTACTTTGTGGAGGTGAATTGTTTCTCCCATTCCCTCCCCAACACAAAGAGGAAGGGGAGACTTTCCTCTGTTATGCCTTCTGAGTTATCACAAACATTTTACTTCCCATCACATATTAGATTAGATGATCTTCCAGGCAGGGACTGAATCTTCCTTTTTATTTCTGGGCTCTTTAAGTATTACCAGAAGATGAGGCAAAGATTATTTTTCATGCATTTCATGACAAAAAAGTATATTTTAGAGGCAGGAAGAGTTAAACAAAGTCATAGCCTGGCTGGAGAAGGGGAAGCACAGTGCCCTGATGGAGGTGCTGTGGAGGGAAAGTGAACCCTTTCTTACTGCACCAGTAGGGCTGGAGATTTAGAAGGAAGCTAGAGCTAGTTCTGGGAAGGGTATCACACACAGATGAAGCCCAGAGCTCTTGGGATTCAAAATGGTTTTAATTTTTCAAATTCCAAGTTCTGTCCAGTGAAGGGAAATTATAACATAGGAAGGGTGAACCTAAAAGCTGTAGGAACTATTGTAATGTTACTCTTGGACACAGTGGTCGGAGGGCACAATAGTAAATAAAACCACACCTATGTAGTAAATTTTAAAAGCAAATAGTAAATACAGAATGCCCCCAAGCAAATGTTCAAGGCTAGAGAGTGAGGAATGAGGACTCATGCTCCACCTATTCTGTAAACTCACTGACCTCGACGCAGTTTCTTCATGTCCTCTCCCCCAGGTCATCTTTGCTCCAGATTTGCCCAACTTCAGAGAATTCCTGAATAACACAGTCTCATCCCCCTTTAGGGATTTTCCCCAGGCTAGCAATGAAGAACAACAGTGTCAATTCATTTGCACAAAGGACATGGTGAATCACAGACAACTTCATCCTTGCATTTAAAATAGCCCCAGACCACAAGTACAATTATGTAAGCACTTCAAAAAGGACCTCCAATTATTTACTGTTACCCACGTAGATACAGGGTCCTAGCTATGGCATGTTTTGCTAACAAACACTAGAGTAAGTGAGTTGTAGAGAGTAATATTACTCTGTTACTCTGTCTTTTCATATTGACTTCCATTCAAACATCATGTAGAACGGTCTAACTGCAAGTATATGCATGTACATAATACACCTGCAAAATGTACAAGTATATCACCTTGTGAAGGGCTAAACTGAAGAGAAGTAGGTTCAATTATTTGCATTGGATTACCAAAATACATTAGTTGCAAGGCTAAGAACAAAACCACTATCTCTAGTCTACTAGTTTAATTCTTTAATTGCTAGGTAATCCTGGCTCACAAACTCAGGGAAAGTCAAATCACTCACTTTTGCTTTCAAAGCTAAACCTCTCTGGGATTATCTCATTTGTGAGACCAGATCCAGAGAAAATAAGTTAGGAATGGAACAATCCCTTTTAACTTTAGCTCCAGAAAGATTGAATAATTGGGCAAATCTATTTTCTTTCCTACTTGTCAGAAATAAATAGGACACATATAAATCTCATTTTACTTAGCTCAGGTAGAAAATCAGCATTGTGAACTAAAACCTCGATATACAGTAGTACACAGTATTGATTCAGGAGGAGTGTACTAGGATGTTAAAGATTAGCCATGGTGGTTTTGGTTTAGTCTTTATTGCTATGAGAGATTTTTTCCAGGATTTCTTGACTCATTCCTTTAAGCCTGTGTTGAAAGGGAGTTTCTTAATGCATTCTGAAGCAATCACATCATTTGTAATTTTTTTTTCACTCACTGTTTAGTACTAGAGTTAATTTCCTCAGAATATTTTAAACCACATGAGTTTTAATTGCATCATGTATTTTTGAAAGTATTATTTGATTTATTATTCAAAGACAAATATAGTAAGGATGTTTTAAAGAAGTTGGGAGAACAGGGAATTCTAGTTAGTATTCAAAACCATTATATTATCAATAATTAAACTAAAATTAATCATTGGATAAAAACACCTGTAGATCCAGGTAGTTGCATAAAGTTTCTAAGAGACATATTTAGCCCAGTGCTCTTTTCAGTGACAATGGATTCAGGGAAATTTCCCACTGGCCATATGTGATGCATATTAGGCCTTTCACAAAATAGTTCGGCTCAGAGGGATGAAAAAGAAGAAAAAACTTACACTACCATTCCGCAGCTAAAATCACAGGTGCTATGATTTCAGTCAATGATAGAACTTATTGCTATATGGCCGGTCTTAAGCTTGGCAGCAAAATCTGGGAAAAATAAAGGAACTTAATAGGGCAAGAAGTCAAAGGTTTAAAAATAAACTTTTTTTTGTTTGTTTGTTTTTTCTCAGCAGAGAGAAGTTCTTTATCATTGACTCAGAAGAGAAGACAAAAAGATCCAGTGGGTCCATTCCAGGACTTGGACTTTTCAGATTTTATCTGCCACTGCTTCCCATGTTACTTTTCATGTTTCCTAAGCAGACAGCTTACAGAAAAGCACCATGAAGCCACAGGCACCCTTTTTGTCCATCAGCCTATGGAAATCCTTACTCATTTCAGCTTCACAAGTCAGAAAGTGATGATTGGAACATCGAGAACCCGTGTAGCCTTATGCATCCACTTGACCAATCTAAGACCTCTCACTAGCTCTCCTTTTGGCTAAACGGGAACCTTCCAGATGAACTAAAATGCAAAGGGAACATGCAAGAAGTGGAAAGAAAACAGCTGGAAAAGCACATTTATAGTACTTTTCTTTGGTATTTAGGGACAAGAATGTAAAGACCGATATCTACTCAGAGCTCAAAGTAGTCAAGGACATAAAAGGTGGTGGGAGAAGACTGTGCAGATATCTTAGATGCAAAATAAAGTTCAGGAAAAATGTGAGTTTGATGAGGTAGACAACCTAGTGAGAGAAGATACAGAAAATTTTGAAGTAGACTTCATCTTTTTTTGTCTCAATTTTCACAGGCAAAGCCTGATCTCACACCTCTGTGTGGACCAGTGCAGTTTGGTAAAGAGAGGGAAATCCAGTAATGCAGTAGAAACAGGGTAAGTATTACAGAGAGAAATTTAAAAATAATGGAGCTGGATGAGATTCATCCAAGGCCACTGAAAGAGCTGGCTGCAGTGATTGCAAGGTTGCTGCCTGAAAAAAACCTGTGGTTATCAGGGGTGATCCATTACAACCAAAAATGGCTAACACTATGCCCAACTTTAAGAAAAGTGATAAGAGGACTTGGGGAATTATAGGCCATATTAATCCCTGTAAAGATTGTAAAGCATGTCCCCTTGGAATCCATCTCCAAACACTTGAAAGCAGTCAGGAATAACTATCCCAGACTTCGCAATGACAAATGATGCTTGCCCAGCTTAATTGCTTGCTATCATGAGATGGCATGTTGAGTGGGCAGGAGGAAAGCAATGGATACCTGGTCTTCAGGATAGCTTTTGGCACTGTCCCCAGTAAGATTCCCTGTGGAAGCTGAGGAAGTATGGACTGGAAGAACAGTTTCTTAGATGCATTGAAAATTGGCTTTACCACCACAGTAAGAGGGTAGTAAAATCAATTATTTTGGTTCCAGTTGGTAATGAGCAAAGTACCCTATGATTTGGTACTGGGACTCATATTGTTCAGTATTTCCATCAACAACTTAGATAGTGACACAGAATATGTCTTCAGGTAAACCTGTGGATAGTACTAATTAGGAGGAACCATTGACATGAAGAATGGGAAAACTTTAATTCAAAGGGTTCTTGAGAAGTGGACTGACATAAACATCTTGAGGATCCTGAGCCTGAGGCGGAACAACTACCAGCACAGGCTGGGAAATGAGCAAAGTCCCCTGAAAAGGACAGGGTTGTGATGGACTACAAGTAGAATATAAACCAACAGTGCAAACTGCAAATAAGGTAAACCACATATTGGACTACATTAGGGGGAGCATGGGAGCAGATGAAATGAAGTTATTATAGTCCTCTGCTTGGCACTGATGAAGTTGTATAAGGAAAACAAAGACTAGTTTGGAGACCCCTAGTACCTGAAGGATGTTGAGAAAGAAGAGGTTGCAGTGATGCTGTGGTGGGTTGACCCTGGCTGAATGCCAAGTGACCACTAAAGCTGCTCTATCACTCCCCTCCTCAGCTGGACAGGGGAGTGATAGAGCATATAGATAGTGATTTTCTTGTGGGTCAAGAAAAGGGCAGGGAGAGTTCATTCACCATTTACCATCATGGGCAAAACAGACTCAACTTGGGGAAATTAGTTTAATTTATTACCAATCAAACCAGAGTAAGGTAATGAGAAAATAAAACCAAATCTTGAAACCACCTTCCCCCATCCCTCCCTTCTTCCCAGGCTTAACTGTAATCCTGATTTCTCCACCTTCTCCCCCCCAGCAGCACAGGGAGACAGGGAAAGGGGGTTGTGATTAGTTCATCGCATGTTGTCTCTGCTGCTCCTTCCTCCTCAGGGGGAGGAGTCCTCACACTCTTCCCATGTTCCAGTGTGGGGTCCCTCTCACGGGAGACAGTCCTTCGTGAGCTTCTCCAGTGTGAGTCCTTCCCATGGGCTGCAGTTCTTCACAAACTGCTCCAGTGTGGGTCCCTTCCATGGGGTGCAGTCCTTTAGCAATAGACTTCCCCAGCACGGGTCCTCCACAGGTTGCAGATGGATATCTGCTTCACCAGTAACCTCCATGGGTTGCAGGGGGAGAGCCTGCCTCACCATGGTCTTTACCACAGGCTGCAGAGGAATCTCTGCTCCGGTGTCTGGAGCACCTCTTCCCCCTCATTCTTCATTGACCTTAGTGTCTGCAGAGTTGTTCCTCTCACATACTCTCACACCTTTCTCTGGCTGCAGTCGCGCAGGGTTTTTTTTTTTCCCTTCTTAAATATGTTATCACAGAGACGTTACCACTATCACTGATGGGCTCAGCCTTGGCCAGTGGCAGGTCCATCTTGGAGTTGTCTGGCATTGTCTCTATCGGATATAGGAGAAGCTTCTAGCAACTTCTCACAGAATCCACCCCTATAGCCCCCCCACTACCAAACCCTTTCCATGCAAACCCAATACAGATGCACTTTGAAGATGATCATGACGAGAGATTGAAGAAGCTTGACTTGTTTAGTCTGACAAAGAGGAGGCTAAGGAATGATCTATTAGCAACCTGCAACTACTAGAAGGGGAGATGCAAAGATGACAAAAACATTTTATTTGTGGCAGACAGGTAGTACAGCACTGGAACAGGCTGCACAGAGAGGATGGGGAATCTTCATCTTTGAAAATTTTCTAGGCAGGACAGCACTAAGACACGTCTGACCTGATCTAGTGCTAGCACAAGTAAACTTTGTGTGGGAGAGACCTCCAAATGTCCCCTACCAACAGCATTTCTATGATCCTGCAGTTCTTGGAATCCAGAGTTCTGAACCCTGACACCTTTTTCCTTTGAAAGAGCACACTTCCTCCCAACAGGAGGAGATGGCACGTCCCCTCGTCCTCAGGTTCTGAAAAAGTTTCCACAGAGAGTTTATTTAGGATAGATGGCCAATAAAAGCTCTTGATTGTATTTGTGGTCATGGCATCTGAGAAAATATACATGAAATACAGCAGAATATTTTGAAACAATAGGTCTGAATTTTTTAGTCAATGATTAGGTCCCAAAAAGGCAAAAGACTTATTTGTGTTCATAAATATCCATACAGAAGTAGTGCCATTCACTTCAAGTGTGATGATAACTTGAAGTTATCAAGTGCTTAAGTGATTTGCTGGCTTGTGGCTTTGGTTCTTCTTTAAAATGAAGTAATGAATGTAAAAGGCAGGGGACTGTGTAGAATGGTCACTACTCACAAGCCAGCAACCAAAAAAAAAAGTAATCCATCAGTCAAACTATTAACTATTTAAAAAAATAACCTGGAAGATAGTACCTGTTTTAATGTCTTATTTACAAAACCATTCTACCAACCAGAACATAATTTCAGTATTCAGATTCTCACCTTGGAATTTGTTCCTATTCAGTCACTTGTAGAGAACAGAGAACAAACATCTGGAATGCTACATTAAAAGAAAACATCAGCATAGAATTGTCTTAATGATTAGATGATATGTTACCTAAACATAGAGTGGAAACTCGCTAATTTGTACTTTACAGGCAAAAATATTGCGTGTCATATATTTTCCTCTCTGCTTCTATTGTACAGAATTCCAGACTGAACTGCAGTTTTTACAACATGCAGAGTACTCCACATGCATGCAGTTTGGATTTCACAGGACTGTAAATAATTTTAAGTGTTTGCATTGGTTGTTGGTTTTAATCTTTTAGAAGCATAAACTCTTGAATTTTTATCAGGTTTTCACAAAACTTTGATATAGGATTATGCATCTTAAAAAATTCAATGCCTTTACTGTAAGTCTGAGAAGAATTTATATCCTTAAGGCTTTCCTCTAGGATATCTTTTGACATCAAAAAGGTAAAATTATAAATAGATTCTATTTCTTTCAGATGTCTATTTAATTTTTTTCTTCCAAACACTGTAATTTAATTTTAAAGTTCACTTTGAAAATAAACAATAAATGAATGTGTTTTAAGAGATAATGCTTTCTCTTTGCTCAAAAGAAAAGCAGACATCTGGTTTCTAAATTATCTTTTAATTGTCTACCTAATCACTAGTTTTGTGGAATTTCAAAATGGCATTTATTTACCAATCAGAAAAATATGTTGCTGACAGAAATCTCTCTTTTTGCACATATATATGCATACAACCTTTTCTCTTTTATGTTTCATATGTATCATTTGCATCCACTTACAATGTTGTACATTCACTGTGTTGTAAATACAACAAACATTCTTATTGTATAGTGCTTGCTATTTTATTTAATAGCAAAACCAGTTTATTCCATCAATGAGCCTATGTTCAAGTGAATACCACTAGTATTATGTTCATAGATGTGAATATATATATAATATTTGTTTGAACTCTGCTGTTTCTGCTCCTTGCTATCATTCACAGTCTATTGATATAAAACAAGTTCTATCTATCCTTCCACCCAGATGGTTGACGTTACATGTGATTGCATGAAAGCTCTGATATGAAATGCCTATGGCTTACTGGATTACCCTCTCCCCACATGTTTCAAATTAATAATAAAAAAGAAAGAAAAAAAGAACCAGTGCAATC
Source organism: Platalea leucorodia (assembly GCF_965183815.1). Lineage (NCBI taxonomy): Eukaryota > Metazoa > Chordata > Aves > Pelecaniformes > Threskiornithidae > Platalea > Platalea leucorodia. Next base: position 134,677,682 of record NC_138823.1, on the reverse strand, counting down.
TTGCTACAAAAGAACAAGAGTTTATTGTATAACAGGATTGCAGATGTGGAAAGGTGCTCATAATAAGGCTACACTATTTTTGTTTCATTGTGCATCTGGAATGCCAAAGGATCTTTAAGGCACTAGGAGCTCATACTAGACAGTCTTGGCTTTTTGATTAACTTAATATTCAGAGAAATGATTCATTTTTGTAAACTCTGTGCCATTCATCATCATATTGTCATTTATATAATCATAAAATGATTTACAAAGTCAAGATTTTTTCCTAATTTCTGAAACAATTTTAAGACATCAAAGACTTTCAGATATAAACATCAAAGAGCAGTCCAAATCAGAGATTTCTGGCTAAGACAGTTTAGTTCATTTAATATCCTCTGGTTTTCTAAGGATTAAATTACAGCATATAAAATTCTTGGAATCTGTCTAAGGAAGCTGTACTGTATATTTATTATTTATTACAGTATGGCTTTTTTGTGGGGCAAAGGACTTTGCGGTAGAGAAGATGCCATCTTTTCAATTTATCAAACCAGCAGCAAATTCTTGTGAAATATTAGAGGTAGAATGATCTAATCCTACTGGGAATGGAGAGATGTGTTAACTGAGGAAATATTTGCACATGAGCTCAGGATGAAATTCAGTTCTTCCCTTGTAATCAGCCTGTTACAGAGGGATGCTTATTTGAATTTAATAAGAATATTCTGAGGAAAAGTAAGACAAATCAGGAATGCAATGACTTCTTCACAGGAGGAATAATTTCAGTTGCTATAGTTTATGGAAAACAGTAGGCCAGGTTTCTAGTGTTCACTAAGGATGTAATCCAGAAATGCTTTCCATTATTTCCATGATTTACAGCAGGGTAACACCACAAGCTGGTCATTGCATGCCACTGGCACACATGCCAAGTCCTAGCCAGAGAATTCAGAAAGCACAAACAATGTAAATTGATCTAGTCAAGCAATGAATCAGCAGAGACACATGAGGTTTTTCTGTGAACAAGCAAGAATATAAGCAAATACAGTTTCATCCTCTACCCACCTAAGAAAAGCAGGATATTACGGGTTACCTTCAAGTAAGTAAGGTAGTTAGAAATGTGCATCTGGCTTACCAAATATCAAGGACAATCCTGCCAGGGAGAACAGCTACATGAAGTACAAGCTGTCTATAGAGTCTGTTCCCATAGACTAAATAATTAAACTTCTAAATGCTTATCCTTGAAAGACACGCTACCACCCTTTCAAAAGCAGTCTACTGACTAGAGGAACTGGGTTTCTGGGAATGGGATCTCTTACTAGCATGCGACAAGGTTTTGCTCAGATGGATTTCTATTCTGATGTTCACAACAGGCTGGGTTAGCTTCAACACAGTTCAGAAACACAAGCAACAAAATGCATGGGTTTTAAGTAAAAAAAATATAATTCTTTTATATTTACATTCCTACTCTCTCTGTTAGGAAGATAATGAGATTACATGTAGAACAGTCACATCAGACCTTGAATGCAGAATTATTGTTCAAGATAAAACTCCAGGCAAAAAGATATTCTATAAACAGAAACAAATACTTGACTTTTTACCAATGTTTTTCTCTTTCAGACATTTCAGTGCAAAATTCTAAATTACATGACTGTGTATAACCACTGGAGCTCAATTATATAATTCTCTTTGCTAATATCCATGGAACTTTATTTTATATAAGTACTTTGTAAAAAAATTCTGTTGGTCTTGTGAGAGGATGTGAGAAGAAGACAAGGGGGAACATGTACCGTGCTGACATAGCCCTGCTACCAGCATGAAGGACACTCTGCACATCAGTTCTTATTTCTATCCAATATTTTATAGTCACATACACCATTGATGAAGCTTTATGCCTAACCACCTGGAGAAGAGAGAAAACAAACTGGTATGTGAGAGAGAGACAGCTACATTCTTCTCTGTGCAGTTAATCCAGCTGAGACAAATACAGTTAACATTTTTAGACTGGGAATTGATCTGGCTCTGGTCCCTTAACTTATTTGCAAGGTGCCCATCATGATGCACTATGCAGAGTAGGCAATTTATAGTAAGGTATAAAAGAAATTTTGTCAATGGCTTGCATTTGGTGTAGTTCAGCTTGAGTCTGGCTTAGAAGAGTCCCTTGAGAAAGGAGGGGAGGGGAGGAAGGGGACAAAGGCTCCTCTCAGCCTCCATCAGGATAGGATTAAACCCAGGAAAGACAACCAGGGCTCTAGAAACTTTCAGGGCTGAATACAAGGAGCAGCCAAAGAGGAAGCTTAGGAACAAAAGCTTAATTTTAGCAGGCTTTTGAAGATGAATTTTAACTTAAGTAGGGGCTGGGATTTTCCTTTCATTGCTACCACATAACTGTTAGAAAGAAGCTAGAGACTTTGGTACCCAACTCAGTTAAGAAAATTATAGAGGCAGGGTTACAATCTCCTAGCATTTGTAAATTCTTGTCCCAATGTTAATACGGTGAGCTCTACTGAGGACTTTATTCTGTTCCAGTATGCATCTCTGTTTGCATGTATTTGGATGAGTTGTGTATCTGCTGAAAGGGTTGTGGTTCTGTGAGAATTCTTTGAAAAAGGGGTTATAATTGTGGTGGACTGGAATTCTGTAAAATTTTGGCTGGATTCAGAAGGACATACAGACTTTTAAATAAATAACATTTTGATCACGTTGCTATTTGTTGTTCTTCAGAATATTATCCAAGGAGAACAGGAAGCTTTAACAGGCTTTGTGTTTCCTGAGACAAAGGCCATTTTTTATGTGTTTTGTTCAGTGTCTCTATGCAGTCAGGCTCAAGTTCTGCCTTCAGGCATTGTTAAAATAAAAATGTTACATCAAAAATCATGTCATATTTGCCCCACTCCAGTGAATAAGAGACGTATTATTTTAGGATTAACAGCCAAATGTTTCCACCACCCAGTAGCATCCTCAGAAGCGCCATAGCACTTAAGCACCTGCAGTGTTCTCTCTCTCACACTCACACTCACACTCACACTCACACTCTCACTCTCACTCTCACTCTCACACACATACTCTACTCTTACCTTGCAGGCATCCCTCCTTTCTTTAGCTTCCCTACAGCTGACACCTGCTCCTGTATATTCCCTATATGTCCTAAGTAGCAGCAGCCTACCTCGTTCAGGCATACTTGGCAACTCTATCCTTTCACTTAGCTCTGGTTCTGTTCATCAGTGTATTTGCATACTAGTCCTTGCTCTGAGGGTGCTTTTCCTTACAATATAAGTGATTTCATTCGCTCCTCATGGACATATGGACACTGATTTCTGTATGCTTTTGTCCAAGTGACTATTTATGAACACTCGTCAATGTATTCTGCAAGATTTCTTTTTATTTTAGATTCTAATTTATTGTGAAAAACAGATGCACTGACATTCCTTACCAGTCTGATCAGCAGGCAGTGGCAAGCAGCTGGCTTTGCCTAATAATATTGATGTAACTAATAAAATATATTTGGAGAATGTAGAATTTTAAAACTTCAATTTGACATTACTTGCCTTAAAAGTGGGTAGAGTTAAGTATGCTCGTATTTATAGTATTTATAATTTCAAATATTAGCAGCTCCAGTTCTTTTTCACTAACTCAAAGAATTCAGAAACAGCATATGTTCTCACCTGTGTTGTATCCCTTCCTACTAATTGCACAGGTGGTATCACAGTATTGCTGTTTCACTGAGTAAGCAGAACAGCAATGACTTCCTTAGTGCTAAAGGTGAAACCAGTCAGGCATTTTTATTTAAAGAGGTTTGGATTCAATGAGAATTTGGGATTGAGCAGAACTTGGCCATATGATTTAGTTCTGGGTTCTTTTTTTCCAACCCCAAACTAAATATTTTCATTTTTCTGATCAGTCAGAAAATGTTGCAAAATTTTGGTTTGGAGTTAACTTAAATCCCCCCTACCAATTTTTTGTGGGTCCCTAGTCAGCAAGCTAAAGAAAAACTGTTATTCATAAAAGACTACACACAAAATTTTGTCATCTCAAATAAGCAGCTTATAATTGTTCACTAATAACAGAAGTATACATAATTCATGGATGGTGCTCTCAGGAGATTTATTCCAAAAGACTATGAGAAGAGTTTTGACATGTGAATTGCTGGTATGGTTGCTCGGACCTTTCATGATATCTTTGTGGAGGAGGAGATAGATAGAAAAATCTCTAGAAGTGACTCCTGTGGCAAGACATGATCTGTCATGTTCATACTCAAAGGCTGACCCCCAGAGGAGAGTCATAGACTGAGCAGAGATGTGCAACATGACATCCCTCTAATAGAATGACAGGTCTGAAACCCTGAGAGCTGAAGGGTTAAGACTGTTCTATGTCAGAGTTTCCCCACGCATGTTCCTTTTTCCTATTCAGTTCTTTAGTCCAATTTAAAAACGTGGACTTTGACCATTTATTGAGAAGACCACGTGGGCAGTTGAACTGTGTGGGATTTGTTTAACTGGGGCTTAACTCATGTGTAAGCTGATCCTTTACAATATAAAGTGATTTCCACCCTGTTGATTAACTGACCCTATTGAATAAATGGCTTACACGAATGTTCAAACTGCATTGTTACGCATATGAACAGTATCAACGGGCTGGTGAGTTACTGAGCAGTAGTGAGGTCCTCCATGCTATGTGTGTTCTCTGTTCCTAGTGATTTCAGTGAGCGTTAACTGTCACTTGAGAGATGAAGAGCAATTCATGGACCTAAACCTAATTGTACTGGAAAAACTCTTCAGCTGGTAAAAATTTACATGTGCCAACTTCCAGCTGTTGAATGGTTGGTCTTATATTGAGTCCTCATGGCTCAGAACTATGTGTAAAGCTTGGAATAATAAAATCAGTGCTTCTTAAGGGCATAAACAGACTCCACATGCTTTGTTAAATTAGTCACTTAATGATTGAATTATATTTTAAAGGAATCCATTCTAGTTCATCTTTGTTGGTAAGAACTCTTTAAAATACGGTCCTTTTGAAGATGCCTCGGCTACTCTTGTACATGCCAGATGCTCACCATGGTTCTCCCTCTAATTTTGCTCATTCCAGATAGGTTAACAAACAAAAGTGATGGATATGCATGATGATAATGCTAAGTTTCATATTTCAGTAGTCAGGCTGTTCACTCTTCATGTCTTGAAAGTCCTGGGAATTTAAACCTGACCCCCAAAAGATGTATGGTCTTAACTTTTGGACTTCCTTTTAGATCATGTATCATGTAAGTACAAAATTCATTATATCATTGCTTGTAAAGTCTGTGCCAAATTGCAAAAAATTTCAACTCACAGAAAGGATTAACCAATCCTTTCTGCTTCTATTATTTTATTGTCTCAATGGCTCTGCAGGGACTGCTGCGGTCTCATTATTTGTGAGACATGATACAGTATGGGACATGATAAAAAAAAGGTAAGGAGGCCCTTGATAATTGCCCTAGGCAATGCTATCTACGTCTCAGACAGTTCATATGGTAATTGTGTTTATGTGAGCTCACCCTGGAACTATAAATCTCATCTCTTGTAATGGAAGGGGTTTTGAGGTGTTTTGGGCTAGCTTTTTCTGCTGCTTCAGTTATGATATTATATCCATATAAATAAAAACGGTTTGCTAGCAAAAGTGATGCCTACAAACAGATGAAGAAAGAAAGACCACAAGTAAGATGTAACCTTCTAGCTAGCTGTAACATAAAATAGATGTTTATAATTCTAAGTCAAGTAAGTAAGTTTTAATAGTGTACCACATAAAATAAATTTATTGTTGTACCTCAGCAGTTTCAGGATTTCACAAGACAAGCACAGTATTTCTTGTCAAGTGACACCTATATGCTTTTTTTTCAGACTGGTAAATATAAACATGGAAATAGAAATGTGTTCTTAACGTAGAAACAGTATTGGTTTAGAAGCTTATGCATCTTTCTTAATATAAAATATCTGGAGAAATTAGCATGGAACTTAAACCATTTGGAAACCTGACTAGGTTTTGAATAAGTGCTTCCCTCTTTTCTGTAAATAGTGGAAAAGATATTTCTCAGCACATCAGCTGCACTCTAATTACAGACTATGATACTAAGAAATAAGATAATGATGGAGACTGTCAGCCATAACACTTTCTGGTGAGCCACTGCTGTCATTTTTTGCCCAAAATATGACTGACATCCTTCCTTTAACCCTCCCACCCCTTACTCTTTATGTATGTTGGCACAGTGGCCCTGCAACTCTGTGGAGCACCATATTTTTGTTGCTAAGCACTAGAAGAGAGTGAGCCATGGGAATCTTTAGCTATAATTTGTACTGAATTCTTTGAGGCTTTCCTTCAGCATGAACAAACAGTGGAACTTTTAACTCATCCATTGGCATTATTGATGAAGCGGTACTTGGCTTTTAGCATGTTTGAAGGCCAGCATCTGCTGAGTGATGGCTAAATAACAGAATAACTAGACTGTCATTTATAACGGTTTAAACATGGTGTATCATGTTCACCATTATTAGGACCAGGCACACTTCCAGTGTCTTCAGGGAATGGCACTTACTTTATCTCCAGTTAATTTGGTCCTGAATCTTCAAAGTGCCCTTGTAAATTAAAACTATTCTAATTAGAGTTGATTGAAAAACTAGCATGGATCTTACATTTACGAATAGTGTGATTTGACCAGAAATCCATGGGAATGCTGGAGGTGCCAAGTTGTTCTAGACAGCATGCTAATTGAAGACAGGAATTCTGTCATCCCACACAAAATTCTGATGCCTTAAATTTTGCTTTAATCTGAAAATGAAGACATCTATTTTATTATCTGTTCTTCCCTACATATATTCTTCCTGCCTCACAATCTTTTCTTTCTCCCAGGTTAGCACTTACTCAACATTTTGTTATTTTTACTAAAACGAAAAACACTGAAATAATTAATAAAAACATTAACAAGTTGGAAGAGGAACTCAAGAACTGATGATCCAACTTCTCATTTTGCCATTTCTGTTAGGTCTGTCTCCAGGCCCAGGTAGATGCCAATTCACCATCTATGATCAGTTCTACATGGAAAGTTTTCTTTGCAACACTGAAGCACAGACACTATTTCTTTGCTTCCCTTCTTTTTTTTACTCCATTCTTTACCAGAAGGAAAAAAATGCATCAATGACTAATATAATTTCAGGTAGACTACATACCACAACAGATGTTTGGGGTAATAATGGACTGATTGATAATGGGACATCTTTACATACAGTGTACTACATATTTGACAAGCTGGATGGGTTAATAGCAGTTGTTACTCTCTGAATAGATGATTGAAATACTTTGAGCAGTACACTTTCAGAAAAGAAAGAATAAATTATCTATGTAGGGACACCTTTTTTTCCCCACAGTCATTCATGCAAACATTTTTGTAAAAATTAGAGGTATAGCACAATCTCCCAAATATTCAGCCATTGCTTGAGTGTAAGACATAATGGAAAAATGTCAATCCATTCACTTTTAATCATTATTATTAATGGATTATCATTATTATTTTCATATTGACACTGAAAGCTTTCATCGAATTCTTTAGAAGATTCTAAGTGTGAACTTACTGGTTAGGAGTCTGAGGGAAAGGACAGGAAAGTATCAAGGATGAAATTGTTGCTTTGCTTGTTTCACAGCTTAAAAGTGTTTTCTTCTTCCTCATAAATATGAGAGGTAAAGTCCCCAAAATTGGGCTGTTCTAAGGGACAGATAATAATGTCAATAGTTTAGATGGAAAGGGGCACCTGAAAACACCAAATACTTGCCTGAACAAGCACAGATTCATGTTAATAAATTTATAAGATCTTTTCTCTAAAACATAAGCAGAAGTAGTTTGAAACTTATTTTTCCCAAGATAAATTATAGGTTGTCAGTAAAATCCACAAACTTTTCATTCTGTTTTGCCTCAGTACAGTTTTGTTTACTTTTCTGGAGATGACAAGCTTGTTACTGGTTTCCAAATCAGCCCCTCACAATTTTGAGACTTGAAACATCATAACGCATTTTGGATTTTCTGTTATTTGCCTCTGTATACTGGACTCTTTGCAACTTATTTGTGTCTGATATTCAGTTTTTTTTTTCTAGAATCACAAATGAGCAGAGTGAAATTCTCACTTTCGCTTGTATTGCCAGGCACAGGGTCTTTAAGAAAACTAGTACACATTTTGAGACTCAAGAGACAATCTCAGTGGTTAGCCGATTTAACCAGGAAATCCAGGTTATGCCTTCTTAGTGAAGACAGTCTTAAAGAATTTGTATGCTGAATACATTGGCAGAAAGTATTAGTAGTGAATGTGCCCCTTGGTGATTAGCATCAAGGAGGACACAAAATAAGTAGATGTCCACTGACATATGTACTAGATCATCTCCTTTTGACTGAAATGCACAGCGCTGAAGTGCGCAATATGGAAATCAGATGCTCTCTGTTCTATGGAAAGCAGCTATTCTTTCAACATCTCTGTGGCAGCTGTGTGCTGTCTGATTGCTATGTCTGCCTGTAAGCTGTCATGTGCTTGCACTTCACAGACAGCAAAAAGCATATGCGGACATCCCGTTTGCTCTGATAGGTGAAGGATACGTATAATGTTTGTGCTCATTAAGCAGTGGGATTCCCATCACTTCCAGAACTGATGTCTACAAACTACTACTTTTTCACTATTTCAGGATTGTTGTTTTGTAATATGAATTTTTGGCCTGCAACCAACTGGCTCAATAACGTCTTTCACTACACTAATGCTGTCCTTCTCCTCTTGGCTCTTCTCCTTTTGTGTGTTTATGTTAGGGCTTGCCCCCATAATGTCTTTTAGGAAAGTTAGCTAAAATTAATATTTCATTCAAGTGGATTGTTTAATTTGAAATAAACACCAGTGTAGGCACAGTGTAGCTTATGTCATTTCTCACTCAGATGAACTTTCCTGAGTGGCCTAATTTTGTTCTCTCTTTATAAATGGTTTGTAAAGGCCTGTAACACCTGTATTGTTCAACTCTTCTATGTACCTACTCATTCAAAATGTTCTACAATTTATTTGTTTGGCGGTTTTTTGTTTGTTTTTCTTTTTTCTCCTTCTTTATCTTTCTCCCTTTTATTACTTTTTCTAGTAGTTTTGGCACTCTTTGACAATATACCTTCCAGGAAGGGGCACATTTTCCCCCTTCCTGGCAATTCACATGAAGAGCTCTGTTCTGGACTTTCCCCAGGACTCTCTGTGTGATTGAATGCCAGAGGAAAGGTTTTCCAATTGACATGTACTTAATCAACTTTCTGCTACCCAGTGTTCCCTGCTCATTGCATCAGCTGGAATTTTACTGCCTTCTCTGTAATAGCTTTTTCTTGGACATTCTGCTGTATGTAAGTATAGTGTTTTTCTCTATGTCAGGTTCTATCTGGCTGACTTTAACAGGACCATATTCTCCACTGATATGAAGTAATTGGTTACACTTGAATTCCTTTGTATCAAGAAAGATTTTAACCCTTTTCTACTGCTCTTGAGGAAGGATGCTTTGCTGTGTCAAATGAGCCTTATTGCTTTCTGTGTTATCTTAAGCTGTGTTCAGCACATTTTTAGCTTTCTATTTTTGAGGCATGAGGCTAAAACCTTTGGCCTGCAGGTCACGATTGTTAAAAAAATACAAGCTTATCCTTTAGCGCAATAGGCAGACATAATAAAGTGGGCACTGGGTCACAGAGTGACTCAGTAACTAACAAAAATACATAGGATCTCTATAATGATTTTTCATTCTCTTGTTTCACGGGTTTGAGATGCTCCTACAAACCTAAGGCGAAAAGAGCTACGTGCTTTTTGCTTCCCTATAAAACGTGAGGCTTTATAAAGTCTCATGCTTGACCATTGGCATCCAGCTGTTGATTGTACTCATGTTAAAGGAGTTTTCCTTGTCCTGAATCAAAGCATTTCAGATTATAACCCTTGTTTTCCCAAAGCTGGTGAGTACACTAGGTTATGGATATATTACCCACACTGCTAACAGTAGAAATGTGGTAGATTTGTGGAAACCTCTAGAAAAAATCCACGAGGGCAACTGACATTGGTGTGCCCTGATCCTGCTTGCTGGCTCTTACTTGTTGTTGTTTCTTGGTCTCAAAAGACCAGGTGCCACATAAGGAGCGAGAAGAATCTCCTGTTTGGTGGTTGCAGACATAACAGCAGTGGTCTGACTATTAAGAAGAAGCCCTGATTTGATGTTTACTTATTGTGTCAGCTTTTGGAAGCAACTTGTCTGAAATTGTACCAAAGGAGGGTGGGCAGAGGTGAAGCTACAGGGTCAAAGCTTCACCTGCAGTAGACCTGCCAGCCAGTCCCAGGGAAAGGACCAACCAGCATGGTCCTGTGTTTTCTACAGACTATTATAATTCACCTCAGTGTTTCTACAAACATGTATGTTTTCACTTTGTGATGTGTTTGATGTAATTTTTTTTAAATGGTAGCTAGACAAAGGCATGAAACTTGCACTTTTAAAGGATGGCTTGTTTACTGTCATGTTAGATAAGCTCACTACTGCACTCATTGAAATCAGTTAGAGCTGGGGCATCCTGTCCAGTACGACTCGCATTTATTCCTTTATCCTGATTATGCATCTATTTACATATGTATTGACTAATTCTTGAAGAGAAGAAAAGAAAAAAACAGACTGCAAGTTAAATAGGAAACTCATAGTTCTATTAGAGATGGACCTGGAGAAAGTTACCACCTTTCTACTTCCTCTTCACTGCTTAACTTCTCTCTTTTCCTTTCTCCTCTTATCGTTTTCTTTTATTTTATTTTCTTGAAAAGAAAGCACAAAGGAGGAAGTTGAGCCCCAAATGCTACAAATATGAAATATTCAGAATGGAATCTAAGCCAGAAGAGGTCAAGAAATTCAGAGATAAGATTTCTTCAATCTTAGGCCCCTTCCTTGATCTCCTCTCAACAGTATTCTTGCATCTTTCTTCCCATACCACCCTTATCTTGGGTCCCTGGTGAAAATGAATTAAGATAGGACTTTCTGATAGGGAAATTCCTGGATGTCAATTTACCTGTGCAATCTGATAACTTATTGAAATCAGTGTAGGAAATGTGTTTGTGCTCCTGCCTAATTAACTCATATCTGTAAGATAAATATTGGCCATTGCCAGTGCTAAATGGTCATGTAATCAAACCCTCTATCATAATTCTGAGACACAAGGGACAAAGATAAGGGTCCAATGTAAAGTGGACCATAGAGAGAAACAGGTTTAGTCTTTTTGCATCACAGACCTATTCCAGCAGTGCATTTTCATGAGCAAAGCATGTCAGTAAAAAGAAGGGTTTGCATAAGGAAGGAGTTGTCTATCCATCAATTAGTCAGCAAAACCAAAACCATGTAAGAATCTGTTTCCTGACTGAAGATGTACGCTAGGAGCTTGACTAAGAGTATTTAGTGCTGAGCTTTCCAAACAGCAAGACAGGAGTTAAGAAACAGTTGATGCTTTTATTTTGTGTCTGGTGATGAGAAGAATCCACAGTCCAGTGCAAGTCTTGAGCAACATGGTGGCTTTACCCAGTTCCATATTATTCCAGTGTTTGGCTCTTCCATTTCCTCTGAATTATTTGGTAAATTTTTCAGTTATCTGCCTTGTGTTTTAGCAGAAGTAATTAGAAAAAAGCACCACAGAGAGGTGTGATGGGGATGAATGATTGTATGGAATTTTGAAGATCAAGATTAGCCGGTGAATAATAATGTGTGGCAAAGCTTCAGTCAGCTGATATCTATTTATAGACATGTCCACCAAGTATGAATTAGGTTCTGCTTGAATTGAAATTGGAATGGGTTTGTTTTGGTTTTGCTTTCAGCTCTGGTGGAAATAAGATCATATGCTTTATGTCCAAAATAAGAATGTTCCAGTCCAGGACTGTGTGAAAATAAGATACATTGTTTCATATAGTGTTTTTTTTTTTTACCCCCTCCCCCAGCCTAAAATATGGTACATTACAAAAGAAATGCTTTAACAGTTTTGGCAAGCAAGCTATGGAGTGACTTGAGTTACAATGTAGCTGGCAGTACTGTAGACTTCATAGGTAATTAAGTTCAAAATGAGATGTTTATTACAGAGTCAAAACAGTGATCTGATCCAGCTGAATTGGAAGTTGATGCCAGTGTTTGCTTCACCTCTTTATTTGTTGGTGTATGTATGTAAATATTCAATGCTTTGAACTGTAGGGACAGTAAATTCTCTTCTACCTTGCTCGTTCTACATTTTTAATATTGTCTTTATGCAACGAGACATTTCTTACCATTAAATTATTAATTTAAAAAGACCCCCCCTTGATCATATTCTGATTTGTTTTGCAAACCTGAAGCTACTCTACTGATGTTATGTGTGAGGTCCTGGTTTGGTACTGTAAGTATATTAGTCTTGGTTCTCCCAAGTCTCTCCTACCTGCCCCAGCCACCTGAATAAAGATATAACATGTTAAGTAGATTGATGTGCTAAAGCAATTCCTTTGTATTCTTTCTGTCAGTGAAATGTTGAGATCTAGTCAACTGTCCTGTGAAACAACTGTCCCATGCTAGCTTTCATGGTGGACAAAAATGAAGATGACCAATAGTATGGTCCCATTGACATTTGTGGCTCAGGGATCCATATTTATTAAAAAGAGCTTTTCTAATATTCATAGAATCATAGAATGGTTTGGGTTGGAAGGGGCCTTTAAAGGTCATCTAGTCCAACCCCCCCTGCAATGAGCAGGGACATCTTCAACTAGATCAGGTTGCTCAGAGCCCCGTCGAACCTGACCTTGAATGTTTCCAGGGCGCAGAGTTGTCATAACAAGCCATTATGCATTTCTCCACTACTCCACAGTTACTGTCGCTATAATAAAGAGGAATTTGCACTGTTAGTGTTGCATTTGATTAAGACAAACCAAAGGCAAAGCCAAAGACAGGCTCTGCCCAGAAAAAAAAAAAGAAAAAGACTCTAACAGGCGTGAGGTAGTAGATTGAACTTAGAATCTCTTGCTGCCTGCAGCTGTCTGTCTTGCTCCTTTGACAGATGTTGCTGCTTTTGAGACAAGAATGTGAATCAACTCTTGGACCCCTGCAATTTCCAGCCCAGCCTGACTTCAATTTTAGTTTATCTTTATATACTGGTTTGAAAATTTACAGTGATTCAAAAGCAGAATTACAAGAAGAGCAGATGTTCTTTGTTCATTGACAGCAATATCCATCCAACAGGTAAGGAGAACAGAAGGAGAGCTTTAGCTGTATGACTTTATTCTGTTGCATTGCACACTGAGGGGGTTGACCCTGCTATGATTAAAGTAAGTTATACAGCTCTAAATGCAGATCTCATTTGCAGCGCTTCTTCAATCTGACACTGACCCTTTCTAGCTTTGAGGGCTGTAGGTTGTATGCTCAGGAGAGAAGTATAGGCCCAGTTCTAACTAGGGTGAAATATTGTCACAGATAGATAATATTATTTTCTCCATTTTTTCTTCAAGCAACTCTCATAAGAATAATCTTTTATAACAGTTACAGATCATCTAATATGGTAATATATGTCATTGCCCCATATTAAACTCTGAGACTAGGTAAATAATGAGCAGTGTTTTATGTTCCTAGGAAACTCATTTTCCATGGTACTATGCTCTGATATCAGCACTCACTACATGTCCAAGTCCTGTCTTCATAACTGAGTAATAACTTTGTCAGGCTTAAATTATAGCAATGTTGCCAAAAGACAAATAGCAGTTAGTAACACTTCTGCATTCAAATGCAAAGTATAAAAATAATCTCTATCCCAGAAATACAGAAAATGACATTGTGGTTACTGTGATTTTCATGTATAGTAACAGAAGCAACAAAGAGATGTCATTGTGCACTATTAAAACATATCAGTATTTATAGTTCCTTCCAGTCATACGGCACCGTAATGGGAAGGATCACAGAAGCCATTTCAAAGCCAAGTCCTATCAACTCTGGGACTACAAGGTTTTTCATCTTTTTCTACCTCATTTCTTGGCGTGGCTCAAAAGATATAATTCTTGGCTCAGAGAGATGCAGCTCTCAGTCTGCTTAAGAATTCTTTAAACAAAAAGGGGCCAAGATTTTCTAAAAAAATTCAAGATTTTCAGTGCCTTAGTGTCTGGGGGCTCAACTTGACTAGCTGAAATTCAAATCTCTTGTAATTTTTATGTTGAACTTTCAAATAAAGAAAACCCTATAACCACTGGCTGCTTTGAAATGCTAAACAGTTCTTCTCCAGACTAACTATGAAAAATGAATTTTAGCTGTTGTTGATCTGATAAACCCAGATGAACATACATTCTGAGGACACAGTATAATACACCAGGTACTGTAGCTGACTTATTGCCTGTTGGAGTATCAAAGCACCTAAAAGTCACCTACATTCCACCCAGTAACGTAGTTTTAAATTAATAATTAGTCATTTATAAAGGCATTTATCTGTCTCTTGGCGGTAGTTGCTACTTCAGCTTCCCTTATTTTCCTAACAGAAAAGGAAACACAATGCTGCATTCCAGGCGTTTCTATGGTGAGGCAAGAAATTGCAGCTGTAGACCTGAAGCAAAAGAGTGAGGTAATTTTAGGCCCCAGAGACTTGGTAAATATTAACTGTAAAAAAGAAAGTTAAAATAAAGTAACCAAAAATATACTCTATTATATTGATGAGTCAGTTTTACAATGGCCAAAATATGTTATCTTGAGATTAGCTGTGTCTTGTAAATATTTTTATGGGGTTTCATGTATTTATACGACAGCAATCATTTCAACCCCCTGCCCCCCATCCCTGCATGCCCTCAGGATTTAAATACTTGGTTTCAAGTTCAAATTGGCTTAGTTCTGACCTCTCTACATCGAAGTTTCCCTCCAGAGCCAAAGAGTTAAGGCTAGAGCTACCAGTGAAGGTGCAGCCTGCACAAGGTAGAGCTGAACTAACCTGACCTTGGGAGTCCCTCGGCATGCTGGGGAGGAAAGGAGCTGGTGCCCCTTTGGTGGGGCAATCTCCTGCTGCCAGTTCACCCCATCTCTGAATGAGGTTGGTCAAAAAGGGAGAGAGGAGGCTGCCTTGCCCCTTCTCTGCACACAACCTTGCACTGCTGAGGGACAAGTGAACTCAGTCCCTGTGGATATGACACTATGTGTTGCCTCCCACAGCAGTGTCAGATCCAATCCACCCTCCATGTCAAAACACCTCCTAAACATTCATGGAATTAGTCATTTATCATCAGTCTGAGATGATTTCAGTGGGGCAGCTAATGCCTCACCCCGGGTAAGATCCAGTTGAAAGCCTTTGACATTATATGGTAGAGGCTGCTGCTCGTAACTGTAGGCAATTTCCATGGTGGAATCAAGAAGCCAGAGCTAAGCATTACACTTCTCATGCATTGCTTGGGAAAAGACAGTTGTCTCTGAGTGGTAATAGGAAAAAAGCTGTTGTTTTTTACATGAAGTGATCATTGCACAAAATACATAACGTTAAGCGAAAGCACCGGAGCCGAAGACTCTGTCTACCAGAAAAGAACATCATTAAAAATTAAACTACTCAGTCACACTCCTTCTAGGTGGTCCTGTGAATCCTGAATTGACTTCTATAAGGGAATACTTCCTGTAGGAAGGGTGGCTGATCAACCCTGCTGACAGGAGCCTGACGGCTAAGTGTGAAATATGCATTTGAATCTCTCTGGGTTTAAGCACACATAAACTGGAGTATGAACAGGCATCTCAGTCTTAAATATAAATTCTTTGAAGCAACAAACTTCAGTGGAGAAGGATAGTTTCTTCTAACATTTCTCTCTCCACCAGTTGTGATGGATTTTTGATGACCAGGCATAATGATACTCCTCTCACTTGTGTTCTCACTGTAGTACTCAGTTCATTGTATTAGGTTGACTTTAAGGATCAATGAGAGTGCAGCCTTGGAGCAGTATGCAGACAGACTGCCCTTATCTGAGATGACATCATCTTTTGCAGAGAATTTCTTCACATTTTCATCACTCTTTAGAACAAACTGAACAGTAGCAAAATTCTCCACAATAAGACATATATTTTCTGACCAAAATCTACCATTTGACTTTGGAACCTTAATATTATTTAGTAAATTAGTTTTTTGTGTATATGTGCAATATTCAAACCTTTCTTAAGAGTCTCTGAGGGATGATGCTGAGAATCATAAGTCCAAAGAATAAAAAGTTCATAAGTTTATCTATAGAAAATAACTGAAGGAAAGATTCTTGGAAATGCAATGTTGGAGGTCAATATTCAGGGTGGAAAAACTGAGTGTCATTAAAAAGCCTTGGTCTAAAATATATGATGAAAGAAATTATTGAAGAGTATATGAAGAGGAAGGAAATTATTTATGGAAATTAGACATTAATATTTGGAGTGTCCAAGGTGAAGAAAAGAATAGAAGCAATCCAATGTAAAAGATTGTATATCAGATGACTGTCTCAGGATATCTATTTTTCATGAACTGACTGGTTAGCTAAAAATTGATCTCCATTAATCTGCAAATTTAATTTAAATATGAAGGGATTTTTTTTTGTGTTTCTTTCAGGATTGCGTAGAGGAATCTGACAAAAAGTGTTTATAAGAAACCAAAAACTACTATAAGTGCATTAGCCATACCTGCTTTTATCCCACTGCTGAAGTGTGACCTAAAGAAAAAGTAGATTCATCTTACTTCATTTCATCCCTTAAGAAACTACAGCAGAATCTACAAGCAGGTTTTGTAAAATTTTTAAGGTAAGAAATTGACTCCCAATACAGTATAAATGTCTTACAAGAATAAACTTATTGAAACAGAGCCAATCAAAGTTTGAATTCATATAGAAATACAGGATTTTACAGTAGGAAATAAGGACTTTGTGCAAAGCACTATTCAGGATATATTTTGGAATGTTCTTGCTTGCTTCTTTAGGCAAATATATTGCTCTAGTCAAACACAGCTGAAGGGGCATTAGGTGGGTAATATAAATCACTTGAAAAACAGGAAATGGGTAAACTCAACTCTGAATTATGTCGTCTCATATACGCTAAGGTTTAGTTTCATGTCCTCTAACTTTAGCTGTCCAGAATTTAACTGTCTGGTTGAAGGTAGTCATCAAATCCTCCTCAGTCATTAGCAGAGGAAGATATCTATTTCCAGAAGAATAATATTAATATCTGATATTAAATCCCTATTTTATGCCCATGGATTTTCTTGCCTTTCTTCATTTACTGCTGTAGGAGACTAGGTAATTAATTTTGGTTTACACTAAAAAACCAAAACAAAACGTGATGAGATGAGACTGACAGCAATTAAGAGAGTAGAAATTACAGAAATATACTTCAAGTCACTCAAATAATGGAGGTATCTTGACTGAATTTTTCATAGTTAAGTTCTTAGTTGTCTAAATATCATTATGAGGATAGGGTATGAGCTCCTAAAACAGCAGTGTTTTAGAGGATGATGGTGTCATGAGTCAAATGATGTGAATGAGATACCGTCATATACAATTTCATTGTATCTTCTGATTCAAAAACATGGTAAAATCACATCAGCTAAATTAGTTTCATCATCCCTTATAGCTTAAATTAATTAATTAGTAGGATAGACATTATCACCGAGGAACACGATGAACCTATGCCCAGTAAAGCCAATGTCAAGACTCCTTTCACTGATTTCAGTGGGAGCTGAATCAGACTCCAGATGCACAGCTGTAATAGTTTGTAGCCTGGAGTCTTATAGCAAACTTCAATCCTCCCCCCCTCCCCAACACAATCGTAATGAAAAGCAAACTTTCATTTTAGGATGAATTCTTAGTTATCCTTTCTTGGCTCATCTACTTGTCTAGGACTTTCAGTTTTAGATATCATGGCATTTCTTCCTCCCTCAGTGCCATAGTGACACAGACACCAAGCTGATAAAATGCACAGATCCCCCATTTCCTGTGCTCAGCTCTGAGAAAAGAATGATGAAAATCCTTCTACCCCTCTGTCTTTGAAGTCAGGAAAGCAAAGTGGTGGCAAATAAATACAGCAAAGAAATGCTACCAATGAATGTATCAATAAAAGTTCCACTGGTAGGGGGCTGGGATGGGGAATTAACATGCCATTTGCTGATTAAGTGTGCATTTAGATGTTTTATATGCCTTGTAGCTTGCAAACTGAATCCTGGCAGAAGGGTAAAAAATATCTTCAATTCAGGAAGACTATCCAGGACGGCAAAGAAGCATTTTGTTATCAATTGCTTAAAATATTCTTGACCAACAGAAGGCTTAGTCCAAAACTTTTAGCAAGAGACAATATTTGTCCAGCACCTGTCCCCTAAGTTGGCTTACAAAGATCTCATCTTGAATAGAGAGAAGTTTGACACCCCTATCTAGAGTTCATTCTGCAATTTGTGATGGTCACAGTATTGCTTCTCTTAGCACACAAAAATAGTTTGCTTTTTTTGTAAAGGCAGCCAGCAGGTCTATTCATATTTCAAATATTCCTCTCTTGACAGTAGAGTCTCTATTTCACTGTCTTAGGGTAAGCTGTCAGATGGGATGGAGTTCTTATAACAAAGAAAGAGCCTTACAAGTAAGTAGTCTTTTGACTTTGATGGGAGAAGACACGAATTTTAGTTTTCTTCCAGCTTCTGCAATGGACCCCAAAAGAAGAGCCTTCAGGCTTCTGCGCTCTGCTAATTCAAAACCACCATGTCTCTGTATTGGTGCAAATTGCATTATTGTATTTTTATAGTCACTTAGCCTCTTCACTGTCCTTGCCACCAGCAAATATAAAAGACCTTTATCCTTTCCTCAGGAAGAAAACAGAACAGAAACCTACCCATGAGGAGACAGGATCACTTTCAGTAACAGAGCACTACAGATAAGGAACTTGAAATATGTCCTACACCCAGGCAATATTTCTGCAGGGCTTTAACTAATGACTGGCCTGAAATTCTCCTGTGTAACAAAGATTTCAACACATAGAGGTATCTCAATGAAACATTAAATATGGTTTTGGCGGGAAGCAGAGCATTATGGGGTACATGGGTGAATGAGAGATAAAATCTAAAGAAAACCTATCTGCTAAAATAGTACACTCATTGGTATATAAAAATGTGCACACTGAATATCATATTTATGCTGGACAAAAAGCTTATCATAAATCTGCTAACAAAGGCCAGACTGCAGATTTGCAAACATGAACTCAAAAGCAACCCTGAACCTACAGAAAACTGCATTACCATTCAAATCTGTCAAAGAAAAAGTTCTATGAATAATGAAGCACACATATACCTGGGAATCTTCTGGGACTTTATGAAACAGTACCTCAGTCTGCTGCCAAATTTGCTTTCCAGCAATGTCAGAATTGCATTAAAACTATGCGGTTTGCTGCTCAGGATAATTATTTGCCTTTGAGGTTGTGGGTTATATTGGAAAGCAAATGAATGCCAAGCAATCTGACTATGCAAGATTTTTAATTGTCAGTATTCGTACTAATCACTTTTGAAACAAAGAGATAAAACTAAGCAAGCATGTACTGAACAACATGATTAACAGTCTCTTCCACTTCCTTATAAGCGTTGATTATCACAAATTCCACCACCACTTTTCCATCCAAATGATTTGAATGCAATAAGAACCGTATTAATTAAAAAAATGAACGAGTTACTTCCAGGGCTCAGAGAATCGCTGGTGGAATGATGCAGCTGCTGAACTTAGGAAATCCATACAGAAATGGTAAAAATGGGTTGTGATGAGTAGTCAGAAATCTATGGACATTTTAAATGATGCTGCAGAGGAAACATTGTAGGGAACAGCAGGGAATAGTATGGAGCTTGCCATGACCTGATGCTCCTGACGCTCCTGAGCCAATTTTGTCAAAATGGAAGTAAAATGAGCTTGAGAGGAAAAAGGACTCACTGATTGAGTGTGAGGAATGGATGTCTCTGTAGTCAAAACTGCTGTGGCTGAAGCCAGTAAGAATGTGCATACTAAAATGAGTAGCACCAGTATGTAACTCTTTATATCCTTTATCTTCTATTATAGCCCCTGCTTTGAAATATTTATACTCTCCAAAGCAATGGCTCTTTTATGCTGTTAAAAAATAATCCCAAGGACCTGCCTGCAAATTTAAAAAACATAAATAAATCAATCTTTTAATAAAATAGAACTGTTATTACAGAATTTGTCAACTTTTCCACAGACGTTGAGTAGCCCTTGTTAATAAGCTTTTTATATAGTATATTTCCCATGTGTTAACCTCTTTCCCCCATTTTCTGTGTATGTAATGAGTGAGTGCGTGTGCATGTGCACACAAATGTGGCACACTGAATGCAGTTACATTTTCCATTTAGATTCTTCTTACCCTTTTGGTAGTGAGGCTGGGAAATATTATATTACACAGAAAATTTTACTCCTAATAAAAGTAACTCCTTCTGTGACTGCCTTCTGTGCACATTTTGGACCACCATGTGTTTTAATGAATTTCCACTCTTTCTGGTAATGGAACACTGTGAGGCAGCGTGTAATGGTACCAAGGCTGACCAAGCCCCTGTTCCTCCCCTGGACTACAGAGGACTGCATTATGTTATGTCATGCTTCTGAT
The DNA here is from genome assembly GCF_965183815.1 of Platalea leucorodia. NCBI lineage: Eukaryota > Metazoa > Chordata > Aves > Pelecaniformes > Threskiornithidae > Platalea > Platalea leucorodia. The sequence goes on along the minus strand of NC_138823.1, from coordinate 134,657,111 downwards.
AATGTTCTAGTCAGAAGAATACCACATGTTACAGAAACACTTCAGAAATTTCTGCTCTGCCATCTGCTTCGGCCAGGCATGTTCACTGAACCTCAGCTACGCCACTTTACAGCTGCCTCACTGTTGCCTTTTCTTATTTATATTCCTTCCCATCTGTCCCTTAAAATGTTCACACACTTTCTCCTGATTAATAGGTGGTGTTCACAGTATATATTTTCTCACTGTCTTCATTGTAACTTTCAATGGGATGTGTCCTGTTCTGCATTTTTCCCTCAATGATTCAACAAACTTCCAAACTTGCACATTCAATTCTTCTCACCTTGGATGACCTTCAACTGGTACAGTGAATAAAAAATAATATGAAATGGAAGACATAACAGGCAGGAGCAGAGTAGTTAGGTGGGTTCCAGTTCTGAGGAGACTCTCATTTATGTGCCTTTGAATCCACGACCTGTCCTCATTTTTTCACTTCACACCAGCCCGTCCCACACTAGCCCTGACAGCTTAGTAAAGGAGTGTTCAAAAAGTTCTTCAGTAGCTTGATCCAGTTTGAGGATTTTGGATCCTACAAAAGGAAGATGACAGCCCTGAAGAAAAATGTTGGAAAGTCTGCTAGGTGTCTTCAAATGCCTACATTACTGTCATATGGAAATAAGAAGGAAAAAATAAAGAATATATTTTATAATCTGCAAAGTGTAAACATTGTTCTTGTATTCTGAAACAAATAGTCGAAAAGCCAGACCTGAGCCACACCTGTTCTTAAGTTCCAAGGAAACACTCAGTTTCATTCACTTAAAAAATCGTTAGGCTGTCAGCCATAATCTGGGATCCAAACTTTAAGCGAGTCTCTTGTCTTGATGTTTTTCCCTGTCCTGCATAGGACATCAGTCTGAGGGCAAGCTTGCCTTTTATTCATGTTGTCTTGCAAGGTTCCTTTCTGAGTTTTATCTGAAGTCCTACCCTGCAGGAGAGCTCTGCAATTTACTAATATAGTACTTCAGAAATCAGTTCTCAACAAATTTCTCCCCCCTCAGGACTGTTACCTGATGTCATCCAATGTTTTCTTGACTTTTAAAGTTACATTTGAAATGTTGATGTTCATCAGATATTTTATGAGGGTTTACCTCTAAAACATGTATTTGAAGGTGAGTGCAAAGCATACAGTTATTACTCTCTAACCAAGCTAAGTACAAACAGTTATCCTATTACAACATTCCCCCTGCAGGTTGACAAGGAAAGTTTTAAATCTTGTGATTTAACTCCACTAGCATTTTCTCTTGCAGGTAAGCCAGTTTAAGAGGTCTTGTCCCTGATCCTTTCTCATACCCTCCTCCAACCTTCTTGGTTTGCTGCCCATTTGACTCTCTGCTAATTTTTTGGCTTGTGGGGCTGCACTGTAAGGTGGATCAGGGAAATGACCAGGGTTTAAAAAAGCAGGAGTATAAACTGATCCAGTTTACCATGTACATCTAAAAACATTTGCATAGGTGTGCAGGAATAGCAAACTGTCAAAAGGAGATGGAGTAAATGGCCAAGAGAAGGTGAAAAATGGAAAGTTCTTTATATGGTCTTTCCGTAGAGAAGAGCTACAACCATATTTACTATATAACCACTTATAACATTTTAATGAGCATGGAAAGCTGTGCTAGATCATTCAGAGCACGCAGAAGCAAGAGTGCCATCAAAACAGTTGATAAAGGGCCAACTCTATAATAGCAACAACAAAGAATTGGCCACTTAGGTGAAATGATAATGGGATTGTATGTTCTTAAAACTCAATAGACAGTAACTGGATCTTCACAAAACTCTCCTAAGATACGTACAAAGTAATACCTATCTAGTTTCCAGCTTTGGTAACTGAAACAATAAGCTCAGGTGACACAACTGAAGCCATATAATGACTGAAACCTTTGTATGACTGTATTCTTGTGTGTCAAACAATAAACTAGCGAATGGCTTCAGCAAAGATATGGAAGAGATATGTCTAGCTCAGGAGATGCTGCATGAAAACATTATTATTTTCTTCTTTAAAAGTATCATCTGTAATGTCTTAAAATATCTTGAGTTTTAAATTAGATTAGATTATTTTAAAATTAAATGCCCTTAAAATACCTTATTTTCTTCTATTAGAAGGGCCCGTGCATTCCCAGATGGTATGATCTGAATGACACATTTTGATGCACCAGTCATAGGCTTACTCATCAGTTCATGATAGAGGTATTCTGTTGAGTTTTTTCTTAAATAATGGATTTTGCAAGGGAGTATGCAATAAGTTAATAAGTAAATTTCTACTTGTGTGGAGGTGAAGATCCATTCCAGGACCTTGACATATCCCAGATCAGTGCTTCTGATGGCATGACTAGTTGAAAGACCTAGAGTAAAGAAACTTCTGGTGGCCGGTATTCAACGTTGCTTGATTTGAACAAAATCATCTTCAAACCTATATGATATTTAAAATTGTGCTGTTTCCTCAACAATAACATTCCTAGCAGAACTGCTTATATCAGTTTAATAGTAGTGGGAGACTTCTCAGGAAAGAGGCCAAAAAGTAAGTATATTTTACTAGCAGAAATTTCAGCCAGTCAAATGGATAACCCTCTGTTTTGTAAAGGCTGCAAGGCCATCTTTATTTAAGAGAGTAGCTTGTTAACAATAAAAGCTGGAATTTGCCTTGGAAAAGGACGGAAGGTCAAGTGATGGCTTGGCAAGTTGATATAACCACATCACTAGCTGTGAGCTACAATCAGATCTAAAGAGTGCTGGCAGCTTTAGTTCCTGCTGGAAAAAAATGATCCCCCATTATGAAAAATGCCATTACAATTGGTAAATGGTTCCTGGTTCCACCCGGGAGGTGCTTAAATTTGGAATTTCACACTCCCTGGACTGTTGTCCAAAACTTTGATGACTGCTAAGGCTACTTAATTAAAAAATAATAAGAATACACCAAGAATTTTATGTCAGGAAATAAGTTTGGAGGCCCACTGTACGATAAGGAAATGACTTAAAGTGTTACAATCCAGAAGTTCATGAATGGAAGTTGTAAGATTACAACAGGAACAACTAAAAATAAAACAGATACATTTCTGATTACTATAAAAAAGCCAATACTTACTAATGGCTACCACAATGACTTTTCAATTACATAGCCTGTATTCATGTGTATTATCTTCAAGCACTGGTCTTCTAGACTGTCTTAAATATTTAATGGTCTGGCACTGCAGTTTTTGATATTAAAAGCTAACTTTAAAAAAAAAAATTGTTAAATACACACATATTCAGCTATAAGAAAGGGAGTACAGAGACATGTACATATTGATATAAAGTATGCATATCTCCCAAGCACAGCTTTCTTGTACATAGATGTGCATACACGTAATGAAAAGAGCAAGAGATTACCAATGAGAAAATAGTAAAACAAATACATACATGGAAGATAAATATTATTAATCTAAGGGATAGATTTTGGAATGGCTGCGTGAGTCTGGAATGGCTTCACGGGTAATAAAATCAGGACTGACTCACCCTTAGCAAGTACCAACAAGATCTTTAAATCACAACACATTGTCAAGTGCTCTCTACATGTCACTTGCACTAGAGAAAAAATACTTTGCAAATATGTAAGCACCTCTAAAAATGTACTTGGGGCTCTTCTTCTACTGAAATGTGTCTTAATTGCTGTAAGTCATTATAAAGAATTCATATGATGTCATACAAATTTATAAAGGTGTTTATAATGTTTTAAAATGCATTTTTTCATTCCAGAACTGAACTATGTACTGCATTTTATGGAGAATGAGAATTTTCCCCTCAAACCCATTTAAAGGTCTTATTTCTGCTCCTACAAAGCAACAAAACATTGCACTTCAAAAGGGTATCTTTCTATGTATATTGAACTTAAGTAGGCATGGTTTATTTCTAGGGCAAGTAGTTAATTGAGTATTCTGAATTATTCTGAGTGACAGCATTACCGTATTAATGTCTTTCATACATTTGTCTATATCCACAAAATGACTGAGACTGGAAATCTGTCCACTAGAAGTCAGCCACTAACATTGCTGCTAGCATACAACAAAATCAATTTTAAATCAATTTCTAGTAACTCTGGTAAATTACACTGGACCACCCTTATTTTTGAGATAAGGTAGCCGCTGAATGTGTTTAGAAAACATGTCACTTGTGAAATGCCTGAGATCAGCTGATATAAAGAAATTCTGGAGCAGGTTGCAGTAATGTTGGAAATATTGTCAAAACAAGTCTGCAACCATAATTATGTGTTTGTGCTATAATGATGGACTGCTGATCCTAAGGAATGTCATTGCAAGTGGGAACATTACACAGAGCGCCAGGTTCAACAGCCATGATCATGTAAGCATGAGCCATTCTTGTTTTATTTATGAGCTGAAAATTCATCCTAAGGTTTTCCATTGTCAAGTGGCTACCACAAATGTTACAACATGTTTGCCAACATGGTCTTGAAGATATACCTCTGAGGCGTTATTGTTGCCAGAAGGATGCCGCAAAATCTTCAGCTCTTCTTAAATAAGGATTCCAGTGCTTTTGGCTTACATTCATAAACAACAGTGACTCAAGTTGAGCTCAGGCTCTGATTGAAGCCTGCTATTACAAAACTGTGTGTTAGCAGTCATATTCTTGGATATTCCCGCAATCATCTGTCAATCAAAAGCCTGTTACGGAAGAAGTGGTGATGCAAACACAAAAAATATTCACTTAGAAAAAGCTTACTTCTGGCTAGCCTAGGAATGAAAACCTACATTTGGTTTCCTTTGGTTTCTGAAGAGCTTCTGAATTTGGGCTTCTTTTTCTTGCACTTGTTTTGAATGCATGTTCCCATTGTTCCACTACAGACAACTGATAAGTATTTTTCAGGAGGAGAAGTACGAGGTGTTCCAGTTTTATCTCTTAAGATTTGGTGAATTAAAGTTGGTATCGCCTCTGCATGGACAGATAAGATCAAGAGCCTGTCTTGTCTTAGAGGAAGTTTTGAAAGGCTCAAAGAGAAGTAATGAACACAGGTTCCTCTTCTCTCTGCAGCTCGCTCTCTCTGAGAAATCTGCTTGCCCTTCCCAAATTTTTCCCCAGCAGGCCAAGAAGTATTCTTACAAAGTCACATGCTCTATCCCCTAATGTGGTCTATAGCTTAATCCTTAACCTGCTCTACCTGGACTTCTCAGACCTGGAATTCTGGACTTCTCAGACCTGTACCTATGCAGGTGGGTTACAAGTGCCAGTTCAAATGATAACTGGACAGAAATTTAAGTGATCAGACTTTCTGGCTAAAACCAGAAAATTAACCCAAACTGCAGACTTTAGTCTCTCCTCAATCCTGGCAGATCAAAACTTAGTTCCTTATTTCTTTCCAGTGCTAGTCTCAAAACCGATCTGGCAGCTCCCTATGAAGCAAGATAACTCACCGATCCATGTGTAAGTCCAAACCAAGCCTTCACATTGGCTCAGTACATTCCTGCCAGCTTTAGCTGTGAACATAATATATGTAAGATCAAGAGCAGTCAGCGTAACTATAATTTAATTCCAAACCCTAGGCCTGAATTAGCCAGTAAAACCTGAGTTTAGTGACCATACTGGCAGGCATTAGTCTGTTTGAGTTAGGTTTCAGTCATAGGTTAGGTTGCCACCAATACTAGGACTGAGTAGGTGGGGTTATGGACTCAGCGAGTTTGTGGAGGAGTCATACTGCCAGGTTTAGCAACTGTTGGAAGAGAAACAGGTTTTAAATTAGCACTGGAGGTGGCAGGGGAGATTGGGCTAGGGAGGGAGATTATTAACTTTTGGTCTAGTCTTGTCAGAAGTTACTTGGTTAGACTTGCCTACAGCCCTTGAGCTAAGGGTTGTGGCCACAGTCAAGACAAAGGTCAAAGTTCCAGGTCAAGGAAAGAGGCACTGATGGCAAAAGGTTGATAATGGTGCTGGCAGGGAGAAGTTGCTTCGGTTTGGGTCTGGAGCTTGGAAGCAACTCTACGCTGGACTAAGGTGAAGGCCTGCGACTTATGATAGACTGTTGTTACAGGTCCTTGACCTTGAAATAATTAATTAGTTTTGAGTTTGGTTCAGATTTGGTTCTAGAGCTAGATTTGTGGGACCCACCTTTCCAGTTTAATGCACAGAGTTGTTCAAAATGGCCAAGATTGGAGTAAGGATCATGTTTTCATTGGTAATGTCCAATGGCTAAGGCTGGGTCTGGAACATGACGACAGACTGGATTTCTGCCTGATGACCTTAGGACCCTCTGTCTAGGTTTAGATCTGATACTGGCCAAGGTTACTTTGATGAAGATAAGGCTAAGGTTAGGGTTAAGTTTCAGGCAAATGGGAGGAGGTTGCAGTGATGCAGTATGAGCATTAGATTTGGGATTTAACAGAGCATCAGCTTGTCTCTGCTTCACTACCTTCAATAAGAACAAAGTTAGTTCATTACTGAGCGCTTTTGTAAATCCCGCCCTTAACATATTCTGACAAGACAGTTCACATACAGTCAGCAATTTTCCTGTGTCATTATAGATACTGTCATTTTTTAGACTAGATTCTCAAGACTGAATAGCATGATAATTACAACACAATTTGGAGATTTCAGTAGGAAGGGATCCGTATAAGAACCTTGTATCTTTCTATTCAATTTTATCTTTAACTTCCTACTTTGTCACTGAATCCTTCATTCTTATCTCTCTCTGCATAACAGCGTCTAGCTGTCTCAAATTCGTTTATGCTTTCCAACATATTCAATAAGTTTACTGTTCTTTGAATGAAATATTTCTGCTCCAAGCCTTCCTTGACTCCTAACTTATATTAAGCTTCTGCCCTTAGTTTTTGAACTGTTCTTTAAGAATGGTAGTATTCTGCTTCTCCATGCCAGTTTCAGTCAATTATTCTCTGTGTGTATGTATGGTGAGCTTGTGATCCATATTAAAATATTTTTATTGTTTCTCTAATATGCACTGAAATACTAATTTTAACAGCTCTGGAACATATCTGTACAATATGGTTGCTTTTACTTTATTCTTACGTACACAAATCCCATTGAGCTTGAAGTGAAAATCAAAGTTAACTCTTAAATTTTCTTGTATGTAAATTTTGAGATCTCTAAGCATATCTGGTATGATTTAGAGCAACGAAACTAACAAAGTTTCTTGTACATATTGTACATAGTGTTAAGCATGTCTTACATGCTATGCTTAATGAAGTAGCCTTCCGGAAAGAATACAACAATTAATGATTGGAAAAAGCACCTTAAAATTCCATGGAAGAAAAGGTGCTGTAGGCTCAAAAGATACTAGCATGATTGCTTTTGTATTATAAACAACAGCCATCTATAAAGTTTCATGAGGAATTCTCTGTCTTTCCATTCTGGTCTGAACATGCAAGCTCATTCTTTGGATCACATTGTCTTTAACTGATGAAAGTGTGTTGAGTTTCTCCTTTATTCAAAAATATTAATCAGGACATCAATAAACTTTCTCAAGTTCTTGTGTACACTCCTGAACTTTGACTACCTTAAATCCAAAACTCTGTCATTAGTCTTATCAGCATTATAGTGTTTACCTTACCTCCTCTCTTACCCCAGTTTGCTTTTATTGAGCTTGCTAAAAACATGCGCAGTAGGGAGGAATTGCATTAAGTGAAATGGAAGACAGCAGGGTTGGTTCTAAAGCTACAAGTACTTTGGGGAGAGGACCTTTATTAAATCGTGTTGGTGTTTCTGAATTATGTATGTCACTGCCATGTCTCACTGAAAATGTATACTGAAATTACTTATGCCATATGGCATGCTGCCTTTTCATACAATGTATAACAAGTTTTAGAGAAATGAAGGTATGTATAAATCTTTACAGAAATGTCTAGTGTCAACCTCCCCTCCATTGAATTCAATGGGAGTTTTGTCTTTATGGACAGATCTGAGAGCTTTGGGGAAATACTTCACTCCTCGAACTCTAAGAATGATTTAGTTCAGTTTTGACTAGAAAAATATTCAGAATTAATTTGCTCCATTGCACTTCTTAAACTTTAAGGACCTTTTTTTTTTTTTTTTTGGTAAAACCAGGATGAGTTCTGACAAATTATAATTTCCTTTCTGGGAGCAAACAATCAAACCACTGTAGAGCTGAGCTGGGAACACAGAGTCCAGCACAGACAAAATGCTGTTGCTGCTGATGTTTGCTTTGAAGTTTTTATTACTAATATTGGCAGGAGTGTTTGTAGGTCCTTTATATCAGGAACTCAAATCAGAATTTAACAGCTTCATTAGAGCTCGCTTCTTACTTAAAATTAAGGCAAAGGAGCCATAAATGTGGTCAATAAGAAGACATTTTGAATCATGTAAAACTGAGTCCCTTGACAGACAAAGTCCAGTTGTGGGGAGGATGCCTGTTTCTAAGGATGAATCCTGGGATACCCAGTTTCTTGTGAGTGTTTCCTTCTCCTGTATTCCAGAGCAATCTTTGCAAAGTGCTCTTTACCTGGTTCTCTGCTTAAAAAATCCTTTGGATATTGATGCTATAAATAAATGTGAGACAGAATACATGAAAATAGTTTGGTTTTAGGGCAAAACCATTTTGGGAACTGGGATCACATAGGCAGCTGGCATTCCTTTTCACTTTATAAGGCAATGTGTTTTGTTTAATGATACTGCTTAGTTAGTTCCTCAGGAATCATGTGGTGGGATAAAAGGGTGACATTTGTGATATTTGGTGTTGTGGAATGCAACCAAAAATATTTCCAAATTTTAGTTAGATCCTGTCAGTAGCTGTCCCTAAACATTCTTTTCTGGGACTATAGCTGGAGAACTGGCACCAAGTCAAGAGCATAGACTGCGAGATTGTACTATGTAGCTAACTGAGCATTGAAACTCTGGTTCTTGTGAATACTTGGTGCTCATAACATTTGGCCATAAAATCTTATTTCTCTGCAAGAAAAAAACAAAACAAAACACCCTTCAGTTTGGAAGTTTCCTGGCTTTTTATGAAACTGCAATAGGCTTATTTGCTTCTCATTATATACCTGATATGTTTTTACTAATAACATGTATTTTGCACCAATAGTTAAGAAAAATAATTTAGTGGCTTAGTGGGAATAAAATGGTAATAAAGGAAAAGAAAATGGAGAAACTGCTTGCTGGTGGAACACCCCACTATTATTAATTGTGAACCATGTGATCTGGCAACCTTTTGATTTACCAGCACCGTCCACTCCCTTGTAAATTCTAGCTGGCTTTCCCATACATTATTATGTGGATTCCTTGCAACCACTTCCCTTTCTGATTTTCCAGAGACAGAGTATAAAGTTTCCCCAAATGCCAATAAAACGTGAAATCCTATCCCACTCTTTAGGTTTGCTTTGTGTAGTCATCTTCTAAAATAAGAACCAGCAAAAGTTTTAAACATCGCTCTCTTCTATTTTTACTTTCATTCAATAGTTACTATTCTTCATAAATATCACAGTTTTTGTTTCAACATCTGTATGTTTTGGTTTTTTTAAACTGTTGGCTCTAATACTAAGAAAAATTGTAAGTATTTCCTTGCTTCTTCTAAAAAAAAAAAAAGACTTACATGAATGAGTATGTTCCACTTCCTCATCTTGATTTTGCTTACAGTTATACTGTGCCATATAACACAGATGTCTATAGGTGAATGAAGTTTGAGTAAAACATGTTAAGTAAACCACATTTAGCATGTCATTTTATAGGTAAAAATAACCCTAAAGCAATGTACAAATATTTGGCCTTAGAAGTTCTATGTTTTTCTGCTTGCAATGTCCTCTACTTTTCAAATGCATAGTAATAATGCAGACACTGTTGTTGACTGAAGCAATGAAAACATGGGCTATTTTTTGAACCATTTTGTTGACAAGTAGGTGTGGGGGAGGAGAGAAAGGCTGAGTGTGGGTGGGTGGTTTGCAGCAGACTTCATCATCTGTAATTTATTCTTTGGGAGGAAAGGCTTTTGCAAGACACTGGCATGTAAGAGCCTGAACACACTTACACAACATTACATCATTCCCATTAAATTATTTCATTTTCTTGGAAGGCTACTCAGGTTAGTACTCGGACTCATGGAGCTGGAAGAATAAAAACATTCATGAATCTCTAGAAGCTGTGGCAGCAGCAAAAGGTCATGTCTCATGAGGGCTGGCAGAGGGAAACCAGTGAGACTGCAACAGAGATAAGTTTAGCTCTAATTAACAGGTGTTAAGGTAAGAAATGAAAAACACCTCATCATCTTTTATGGGCCAGTGGTTCCATACCTGCCTAGAGCGAGATTCCTCCTGCCTCTCTGGGATGTGACCGGGACATGTTACTTGAGCTTGGGACTGTGCCAAACGCTGCTCAGTTCTAGAAGGAGCATGCCTATGTCCTCAGAGGTGGTGCAACCAAGCTATCATAGTCTCTTAGGACCAGTAGATAGGTAAGTAATCACTAAATTAAATTTAAAAAGAGAAGGATATTCTCCAGATACTTATGTATCTTTATACATCAAAATAGATGTATACATGTATGTATTTTGCAAAACATGAAATTATTTCTTAAAGATATTCTTATCTGAAAAACATCAGAGGCTACATTTCAGCCACATTTGAAGATTTATGCAGCACAGAAGTAGTCTGCTAATGCTCCCAGTACTTTCTGAACCTCTTAACTCAGTCAAGTAGTAACTCTTGCAATTGCTACCATCCTCATGGTAAGCAACACAAATTCCCACTTGCTTCCATTACTCTTGCTGCCTATTACTCTTGTCTCAGGCACTTAGCCATTGTGCATTATTTCTCTTTCTCTAAAACTGCAACAACAACCAGTTGGCAGCTTTTGGGACCCGAAGTCGTCAGCTGGTCGGTCTGTTCATCTGGTTACATGACAGAGCACACAGAGTTTCAGCTGCTTTGTTGTTTGCTCCTCAACCTTTGATCAGAGCTGGATTCTTATCTTCTAATTTTGTCCCTTAAAATCTTGGCAGCTAGTCTAAATTAGTCATCTAAGCTTCTCTGAGAGTTGGTAGATAGTAATAAGCACCTCCTGAGAACAATTTGTCCCATTTTAAGAAAGGTGTTTGAAGACAGGTGGGATAAATCCCCATTCATATGTGTCTACTTACCCCCAAGGATTATAGGGGGGAGCTGAAAGACCATCTGATTTGACAGCTGACTTTTAGGTGGCTAAAATGAGGTGTGACCCATTCCAAGCTGGTCCAACAACAAGGGCATGATGGGAGGTAAAAAAAAAAAAAAATTGGCACATGTCATGGGGGAAGAGTTTTTGGGAATGTGCCAGTGGGACAGAATTTAACATAACCCAGTATACGGGAAGCAACAGTCAAACTGAGGGGAGTTAGCTGGTGTGCAGCCAGCTCTGCTCCTGCATTACACAGGGGAGATCATAAATATCTGTGATCATCCCCCGGGTCTCTGGAAACTCTAGAAAATTAGGATTAGGGTAGTCAGAGAAGTCACCCTGATGATTTCAGAGGGGTTTGGACAGCTTAGAAAGTTATTTTTCAGCTAGTGCAGCCACTTCAAATTTGGCTGGCCTGCAAAGAATTTATGTTCACTGCTTTCCAGATGGGAGGACCAGGAAAGAGGGACTTACTGCTGGCTGGCTGGCATTTTCAGTGTGACCTGGGCATCGGGAAATCTGGAAGGCAGGCTTTCTTTGTTGGCTGGCTGGCTGGTAGCTTCACACTTTGCTCTGGGCCTGGAAATAGAGCAGTCAGTGACAAGTTCAGTGTGGCCCTTGGGGACATTACAAAACCTCCGTTCATTGGGAGCTGCAGTTAAGAAGTGTCCAGTGAGTCATGGCTGCACTGTGTTAATGGGCAGAACCAGACTCCGGGCAAGTGCTTTCTGCTTTTTTACTCCTTTCAGTTTAGTTTAGTTTCTTCTGCCCTTTTCCATCACTATGTATGCAGAGCTGGATAAGTGCCTGCCTGTCTGTGCAAAGATGTTATTTGGGTCTGCAGTATGGGCCTTGCAGTTTAAGCAGTCTCAACATCAGAAAAGAAAGCTTAGAGCAGGCTGTTTCGCCATAGCAGGTGCAACAAGTAGAACTTTTCACACTTCAACATATCTTGGCCCAGTCTTACACTAATGATGACCCTTTTTTGAACAGTGGTCCACAAAGTAACGGAATCAGAAATGAGCAACTTCTGACATAGGTGATATTATGTTCACTGCATACATTTGCATGGAACTAAAATTTCAGTGTAGTTGTTCACAAATTTAATTTTGGCTATGGCTTGCTATGTTAAAAATTAATCTCATTTAAGATTGGATAAAAACCCTTTCTTTTTATTATAGTCACAGATGGCTTTATTTTAATATTTTAATATGCAAGCATCTTTAATTTCCTAGAATATTTGCAGTTAGAAATGCAATTTCTAACTAAAGTTACTACACTTTAGTAAAACTATAAATACCAAGTGAATATCAGAGGCTGAGCAATCTTCTGACACCAGTAAGACCCTTACATGCATGCAAGCAGTTGTAGGACACTCGGACAACATGACAATCAAACTTAGAGTAAGCCCTCTATTGGGGTTGGTAATAAGCAAATAATCCCCCTACAGACTGAACAACAGCTTGGCTGATTTGAGTCAAAAAAATTGCCTCTCTTCCTGAAAAAGAATCCATGCTGCTTGAAGATGAAGAATGTTTATTGATTGTGTTCACACTTCAGTCAGGATTTCCTAAACAAGTGGCAATAAAAAGAAATTACATGTAACTTCCTCACTATTTATATTTATCTCATTTTGTTAATTCTTAATCAAACTATTTAAACACACCTTCTTCTTACATACTCTCCTAAGCATTTGCAATGGGTTCCTGTCAGAAACAGGGTACCAGACTAGACATGGCTTGGGGATAAGCTAATACAGAAGTCCTATGCCCTGATAGTAAGAGAATAAAATGCATCTGAGGTTTTCAACTGGAGTGGCATAGTGCATCAGCCCATCTTATGCCAATGAAAAATTATTCTGTGGAATTTATTTCCTGTGTAGTTTTAAATTCCCAGATAGATGGTTTCTTGAGCTGATTATTCTTTGAAAACATCTCATTGGCAGGAATTTGTTCCCGATACTTAACATGAATTCATATCATAGTCCTACCTAATTAGTGCTTATTGTGTCTATGTGCATTGCAAATGGGACATTTTCCTTCCTCGTTCTTTTAATCTTCAGTTATTTTTAAGATCTTCTTGTAAATGCAGTTCTGTTAAACTACATGAATTTAGTTGTTAATATCTTCTTAGATTAAGTCTTCACATATTAAACACTTGTGTGAAATTTGCAGGAATGATGCAAAAGTTGTGTTGAGTGAGGTTTGGTTTTTTTTTTTCTTCAATTTTACCAGCTACAGAGAAATTGCAGAAAATGCAGACATTTTACTTTCAAAGGCAAGGAACCAAACTTTCAGACAGAGAGGAGATGAAGGCAAATGGAGCTAAACAAAGCAATAGTCTGAATCCTGTTTCTTTCTCTTCCCTTCATTGCTTCAGAATTGCAATTTATCCAGAGTTCCCATCTTTTCTCCTAATAAAAGCATGACATATACAATGTAAAATTTTCCCTAAACACAGGTGAATACACAGAGGAACTTGGGCATTAAAAGAGCTTCATTTAATTTATTTTTTCTTAGACATTTTCAGCACTGATTTAAATTAAGCTCTTCCTGAGTAACCTTACCCAAAAGTCTTGCCTGCACTGGATGTGAATAGAGTTAATGAGCACTTTTGGAAAAAAAACTTATGACGACCACCAAAAAAAACCAGGGAAAGTTCAATCTAACAGCATCTACTGCAAATTGAGGTTGCTTATCTAAATATTAGTAAACTGTTAAAAAAGAACAAAGAACCTTGTGAAGCAAGCTGTAAATTAGGGCCACACAACTTTGTATAGCAAGCTTGCTGCTAATTGAAAATTAGGCAGCGTTGTGGTTATTTTCATGACAAAGCTAGAAACATTAGGCCTATGGCAAAGAGACCCAAGTCCAAAGACAGACAAGCTTTGCTTGATTATAATGATTACATCATGGTCATTAGAATTTAAACCAACTAACCCAAACACAGACATCATATCTTCATTTGATAGCTGCAGTCTAGTAAATAGTGGGAAAGGATGTTATGTATGGATTAGCCCAGCTGAAATGAAAACAGACATTCTTTTTGAACCTGTCTGGCATTGAAAATGAAAACTTCAAAATCAAGCTGTAAAGTGGACTTATAAAGCCAGAGGCCTTTGATTTTTAAGGATCTGCATAGTGTTTTAACCAGTCTTTGTTTTGCAGGAAAACCACCTCAGCACCCGGGTATGAGGCATCCTTGTATGCAGTCTGTCACTGTGCAAGATGTTGAGTTTATCTGTGGGAACACATGAAGATTAGCAATGTCCTCCTTTGTGCTCCACTGCTAGAATTCCCTCCGAGTTCATGAGTCATTGTCAGCTGCTTGCTAAAAATAACCCCTTAGCACTGCTTGGACTCGTAGTCACGATGGTGATGTGATGAGATGCCTAGAGACAGTATAAACACTGCATATTTAAAATGCATTTCACGTAAATTAATCTTTAATGCTACAATTTCACAGTGTGTGTGTGTGTGTGGAGCATTCCACTGTCTAACATGAGACATCCCCATCACACCCCCAAATGAGTTGTGTTCTTGGTCTCCCCATATTCACACAGAAGAGATAAAGTGCTCTGAGTCATGCTTGGTCTTTCAAAGAAAGAGGGAACCTTGGCACTGAAAGCTCCCCTCCCCTTTTGATTTTTGAAGTTAAAAGTTATATTTATAGAAATCAACATTTGAAATCCTTCTTGCACTTCTGTCTAATAAATCTGTATATAATAAATTGCAAGGATCAAGGTCATTCCCATCCACACTTAAAATATTTTAGGTCAGAGACAGTGCATATAAATGAAAACAGCAGTATTGATTTTCTGGGCACTAAGACAAAGAAGTACAGACTAGAGGGCAGGAAGGTCTTCAGAGCATTGCCTCTGACTACTCTCAGAGTATAGACATTTATTGTAGTGCCATTATTGTTAATACTTTGAGAAACTCACACTTGGAATTGCACACATCCAGGTTGTTACAAAATGGTTGTGTTGCAAAGAATTGTGTTGTTATGAAATGTCTCACACCAGAGACAAACAACAGAGCCAAATTTAACACATTTACAACCAACATTTAATAGGAGACTGCATTTCTCAGAGACTCCTAAAGATGTTTCACAGACAGACTCATCTCATAGTCCTAAACCAAAATCCCGGTGTCAGCTAGCATGGGCCTTACTCATTTCACCAGTGTTATTTCAACTTTGCCTGACTTCTGCCATCTAGCAACCGGGGATGGCTGCTCGACCTAGTAAAAGTATGGAAAAGAGAGTTCTGAAATGGACATCAGAATTAGAGACAAAGTGGCCATTTCACTAGTTGCACTTGATCATCTGTCTCAGATCTAAAGAATTTACTACTAGAGAAGCATTCAAAAGGCAGAATTTTTTTCATGCTAAGCATCAGAGGCTTTAGAGGCATAACGCACTGAACTTTGGTAAATATTAAAAGGATATGAAGTTGTGTAGTTAATTTTACCTCTTCTTTCTTCCTTTCTTCCTTTCTCTCTCTCTCTTTCTCTCCCTCCCTCCCTTCCTCCCTCCCTCCGTCCCTCCTTCCCCCCCTTCCTTCCTTCCTTCCTTCCTTCCTTCCTTCCTTCCTTCCTTCCTTCCTTCCTTCCTTCCTTCCTTCCTTCCTTCCTTCCTTCCTTCCTTCCTTCTTTTCTTCTTTTTTTTTGAACATGTTACTTTGTTGCTAAAACTTTGTATACCATTGATTAGGGAAAACCAGGAGACGAGCCAGCAGCAGACACACAACTTAAGCCTCATGGTGACAGTACTAGAGACAGGACATTAGAGAGAAGCTGGTGCGGAATCCACAAGCCCTTGTCTTTCAAGTTAGTGTATTTTACATTAGAGTGTCCTGGGATGAAAGCAAAGCAAAATAACAGTGACAATAAGGCAGGACTAGTTTATCCTCTGTTCACTGGGCTACTGGGATTTCCCTTTGGGTATGTTCTTCCCCAACCCCTATGGCTCTCCCTCTCCTTGCTGCACTGGGGCACAGCTTTTCCAGGAGGGATGGAAAGTGTTATCCCTCCACCCCGGGTAGATGCAGAAATTGTGTTTTCAAGCCTAAATGATTGGATGAGAGCTACCACCTAGATCTCAATCCTTGTAGGTAAATAATCTAACCACTAAAATGTGTTCTAAAAGATAGGTATTATATTCTCCTATTACCCTTCAGTATGAGGTATGTAATGCCTGATTTAAAGTCCTTAGCAAACTCTCAGACCAGCGATATGATAGTGCTGGTGAGCAGACAGTCTGGATCAGTAGCTGAACCTCAGTTACATGGATTTAGGCAGTCAGATCCTGGTTATGATTAATTTAGTGTCCCCAAACAACTGCTAATGCATTTATTAAAGACAAAATCTGAGAGAATAATTGTCTGATTTCCATGTTGCTTCATGTTTTCATGTCATGAAACACTGCAAACCGAATAATTTATGGATGGCTTTCTGATATAACTGGACCTGCATCTTGTATGTCACTCTTACTTGGGCAGATTAAAATAAAATAAAATAAAAT
This sequence comes from Platalea leucorodia, assembly GCF_965183815.1. Lineage (NCBI taxonomy): Eukaryota > Metazoa > Chordata > Aves > Pelecaniformes > Threskiornithidae > Platalea > Platalea leucorodia. The sequence goes on along the minus strand of NC_138823.1, from coordinate 134,640,455 downwards.
AAAATAAAATAAAATAAAATAAAATAAAATAAGATGAAACCTTACTTTTTAAGGAAAAGTTTTTAAAAGAAAAATTTAAAAGATGTGAAAATATGGAGGAAAAATTACTGGTATTTGAAGAGAGCACAGCTGGTCACCAGCAAGCCAGCCAAGATGAGAGAGGGGACTAGTCCACAAATTCCGTTCATGAATCAGTCACTGCTTCCATTTGGGAGCTTCATGGAAGAGGTAAATGGAATAATTTCTTCTGACACATCAACTCTTCTGAGATGAGTTTTACTCATCTATCTTAGATGGCATGTAGAAAATCAGGCTGCTGACAACCACACTGATAGAATCAGAGAAGGATAATAAAGAATATTTAAAAACTCAAGTAGTCATTCTAGTTAAGTAATCACATGGCTATTATGAGGAACGAAATCTTGACTCCACTGATTCTGTACTTTCCTAACCTTCTAACCTCTACAGTGGCACAGGACCCTTAAAAGCTGTCTATGGACATAACAATATATGCTAAGTCTGAGACTTAGCTATAAGCTAAGACATCTATGTGAGATAGATCACCTCCTACATGTGGCTACCCCTCTCCACTGGGATAGAGCCTAGGCAATTACCTTAGAAAAGACATCTTGCTACTGGGGGACAAAATGTCTTGAATCAGATGCAAAGTCCTTGATATGAATCTGAAGGGCTTTTGTATGTAACTGTGTAAAGACACATGGCTTTTGCACAGCTAACATAATAGTTTATTATTTAAGGCTATCACAAGTGTATTTATAAATCTGCATATTCAGCAAGTTCAGTTCACAGAGGATGAGACACGATTAAGACAGAGGCTGAAATATCTATTTATACAGGGAAAGCAGCACACACAGGTATGAGTCAGAATACAGTGGCAAAACTCAGTAATAGGAGCAGTTCCATCCCTTCCCACAAATGTTAAACCTATGCTGTCATGCGAAAAGAAAAGAAAGAAAAAACAAAGAACGCCAGAATAAAATGTGCAAAAATGGCAAACCACTTTCATCTGCAGAAAAACTCCATTTATGAAGCTTTCTATGTTACTTGTTACCTTGTTTTGTGTATGATATATCAGTTGTAACCTTATTGATCATTCAGCATTACCTCATATGCAATCAAAATTTCAAATCACAAACCAGTTAGCCAATATAGGGGAACTGGAATCAAAAAACCCCATGAGGCAACTATGGACAAGATTGTCTTGCATGCTCTTGCAGGAGAATAAGGGAATGGAGAGTAGTACAAATTATAAACTGTATAATATTTCTATAACCTATATCCAGTGCAGTATTGCCTAACATGTCATGCAGCAGAATGTGCAGAAATATCTGCATTATTTAGCAGTATTGGCACTGTTTAGATTCAGGATATACTCATGCATCCAGCTAAGACGGCATAAAAATTTGTTCAAACAAACAAGCGCATTTCCATATCGTGCCCTTTTTGGTGGCCAAATATGCTCACCAGTCTGCTTGATGAGTTGCTCTCTGTTTTGCTTGATGGTGCATTAAACAGCTTTCCCCAGTTTTTAGCTTTTCAGATATCTGTTCTGTCTTTTAAAATCAACAAGTTATATTTCTTATTGCTAAGGCCTTGTAAAAACTTTGTAGTTTTCATCTTTCCTAATGCTAAAATAAATGTTCTTCAGAGCTGGACTCTTCTCCAGGGAATCCTAAATTACAAAAATTTCAAGCCTGGTTATTTTAGAAGGTGCCAATGAAAGCTAATGACATTGAGGGGCAATTTATATAGTAACAGCATGTTAAAAAAATCATGTACAGAATGCCCATTTTAGTTCATTAACTGAAATCTGCATTGTTAAATGTGTAAATAGAAAAAGAAAAAGCAATAATGTGAAAAAGTGTTAATTGCTTCACAATGCCATGCTGCAAAGAGCAGTACAGTAAACATTTCAGCAGCTTACTGCATACATTAACAACACAGCCCAGAAATTGCTAGGTGTTTCAAAATTTTGTACCCAGACAGTCTTCATGTATATGCTTATTTACTCAAGATACATTCCTTTTAGCTGGTGCTATTATACACAGCATCACTCCATTAATAGGAAATGCAGGTAACAGGGAGCATAGCTGTGTTTGGTGCTATCAATCAGTTCTACCAGTTGTTTTTCTTTTATGAAAGGCTTTTTCTGCCCATTTCTGGTTCCATGGCAGAAGCTCCCGGCAATGGAAGTTACATTAAGAAACATACTTTCATGCTTAAAAATAAGTTGAGATTTCTGGGGTTTAATGGTAAAGAAAGCTTCAACACAAGAATTTTTTGCTGTAAGTGTGACACTGAGACACTGATTAGAGCAAAGGTATAAGCTGTAGATTTGTGGGACAAAATACCAACTACAAAATCTTTTACACCAACACTGCAAGGTGTGGGTTTTTTCCCCACATTCATCACAGCCTTAAAATACCAGTACCAGCCCTGTGTGAAACTCAGCATTCTTGTGTCACACAGGGTTCATTTTGCTGTATGCGGGTTTGCACCTTCTCACTTCCCTGCTCAGGTTTCAGACCTGAAAGGTCTCAAGCTCTCCAGTCGCAGCATGGAATGGGTTATGCTTCCTGCTCCCCCATCAGAAGAATTGCCCTCTTTAATGAGAGAAAAAGAACAAAGAATGAATAATAGTGCGTGTCTGGCACACGCTAGGAAATCTGGGGTGATTGGTGGGCATTTTCATGAATACCAGCACGAAATGGAGTATCTGGTGATAAGCAGGATCATGAATCCATGAATAATGCCAAACTGAATTTGAGTCATTTATTTGTGCATGCATTTGCAAATCTGTTTTTATGTTATATGATGAGATGTAGCAAATAAGCATTTCTTTATTTGTTAATGGAAACACGTTCTATAACATAATTTATTAATGAAACCCAGATGGCAATGAAACACAGTGTTTTACTATTTTGTCATTTGCTTAAGAGGTTTGTGATGTACTATAATTCCACCTTTCATCAAAAGTCTCACAGCTACATTTCTCTTCAACATGGGGACAGTTGATGGCTTTTCTGTAATATTGACTATAACTCTTGCAAAGGCAACCGTCCTCTCAGGTATATGGCTTCAGCCCAGTGGCAGTGTGTTGAGGAACCAAGGGAAATGGAGGGATGGGATAGAGGAGTGATTATGCACAGCTCCCAGAAGCAGCATCAGAGCAGTTCCCAATGATTATTGTGGCCTTAGGTTTTAATATTCTTCATCTCTGCTCCTATATATCCATGATAGAAATCTGGGCCAGCCCTCTTCCAAGAGGATCTTTCCCCTTCCTATTAAATGCTTTGTATACAAGGCAAAGGAAACATACAGGGGCTAAGAATAGCGGAGTCCCATAGAGTATGAACATAATAATTACGTCCTTACAGTTATGTCTGTGGTTTTCTGCATCAGTGATGAGAGGATTTGCTTTTGAATTTTGCAAAGAAGGGGTGTCACAGCAATTGCCAATAATTGCATTAATGAAAGAATAGCTGAGATCATACCTTACTGCCTCTCTCATCTGATTCCAATTTCCATACACCCTTAAAAATGCATAATAAATCTGACTAATACTTTAAATGAGTGCTGGTATGCACATCTTGGGTGATACTTGAATGGTAGTATACGTCCTTGCCAAACCTGCTGGTCTAGGTGACCACCAGGTGACGTAGCTCAACAACAAGGGTTTGGAGTAGGCAGTACTTAAAAATGATCTTCCTTGCCTATGAAACTGCCCTTTGTTTGGCTGATTTGGCAGCAATTTCTGTTAAAAACTTGCTTTATCTTTTATCCCTTAAATATCAGTTGGAATAGTGAGTAGAGGGAAACCTAATTTTGCTTCTAATATCTATACACTGTTTCCCTAGCTGCCCTTTCCAAAAGCAGAGGGTTACAGCCAGAGTTGAAGGCTGACGTTTTTCTTTTAAACTCAAACTATCAGGTAGATCCCAGAGTCTATTTGTTAGAGTAACATGGCTATACTCTGGCATGGATAACTCAGAATAAATGACTTGAAGCAACCCTGCCAGGAAAAAAGGAAAATCATGCTGAAACCAAAACGATAACTTCATTGTCAGTGTGCCTTAAAAGAGAAAGTTTGTGGCAATAACTCCTGTGAGTGACAGTTCAGGAAATATGTACTGGGAAAGATTGAAGTCGTTAATTTTTGCATTCTTTAATGTATCCTTGAGTGTAGAAATAAGAAACATCATACAAGCAAAGGAAAATATTTCAAGGAAGAGAACTTAGGGGGGAAATTTATTTTAGATTTAACTGTTGTATGGCTTTTATAGCACCTACAGCTGAGAAAAATGCTTTCAGCAAACCTATATTTCATTGTGCCTATATCAGTTAATACATGACACATAAATTATAGAGGCTACTTTTAAAAAATGGCACTGTTTTATGAAAGGTGCTAAGTAAATATTGTTGTGTTAAATTCTAACTTTGTGCTTCCAATCTCGTTGACTTGTTTTGTTTGAGACTGTGTCATTTGGATATATGTTAAAAAAAAAAAATTAAAAAAATCCTCAAACCCTAAGCTTTTGAAAAGAGGACCTTTTCCCCCTTTTGAAAAATATCTCATGGCCATTTTGAGCAGTGGTGATCTGGAAAGAAAACAGATTAGAACGTTTGATAATAGAGGAAGGAAATATTATTATCACAGCTTGAAATCTGTTAACAGGGCCTTCCAAATGGGGCAAACATTAAAGTCAAATAGAAACTCAATTACAGGAAGATTTTCAACTTGTCAAAAATAATTGCATTAATGTCAGCAATGCTGAAGGTCTAAAACAAGGAAACTATTGTACAGCGTCTCTAGAAAGAAAGATTAAAGGAATGCACAGCGTAGTTTTAGCAAAAGGTCCAAAAATGCTCAGATTTATTTTGGTTTTAGTTCTGAGGCCAAAGACCACAGTACTGCATAAAACTGAAACATCAATCTATAACTTTTTGACAGATGTTACATCACACAAAGACCGTGGAATACTCAGTAAGAGGAACCATTTATCTGCTTTGCTCTGAACCAAAACTCATAGTAAATACCATGTAGAGGGCAAAGATCCAAGCGGTTTGGAGGAGCTGGAGCTTTGAGATATGAACTGGTCTCCACTTGAATGTTTGGCTCTTATTACAGGAGTGAGTGCTCTGTGTTTGCAACTAAAGCTCCAGCAGGGTAAACTTTATTTAAGAAAATCTATTGAACTGTTATAGAAAACATATATCCTTTACTGATTTAAATGGGAAATTTTACCTACCTCCTACCACTTTTTTGATTATGTTCAGTAGGAGTTACAACTCACAAAGGCAAAAACTCTGTTTTTGCTTAAGTCAGAATTAACTTCTGCTTCCCATAGGAGAGGAGCTTGCTCAGGTGCAACTGAGGACACTCTGTATCCCCCATCTTTCTTTTTTAAACAGAGCTCATTGCCTAACAACGTGTGTAACTTCTCACTGGTATGAATCAAAGACCGTCTTCTTTCAGACCTTGAGGTAGAGGTATGGTCCAAGGCCGTATTTTGAAAGATGTTGAGGTTCTTTTGCAGTTGTAGACCACAATTCACTTACTGTTAGGCAGAGGTTGACACATGTAAGTTATTTTGCTTTAGGCACCCCTAACACCCAAGAGTGAGAGAGCTCTCCTATGATCTAGTTGTAGGTGTCTGACTATGCTTGTTGACTGTGAAGAAAATATAAAGAGACTGGGCACTGAAGTTAAGCATCTCAGGTAATAGCTTAAAGTTAGGTATGATGAATCCAGGGCTGAGCAGGACTTTGAAAAATAGCTGACTTCAGCTGAGCTAATTTGAAAATCCTCTCAGGTATCTAATTGCATAGAAAGTGCTTAAATATATCTAGAAAGCTTGATGTAAATTTTTTTTTGTGTGGTGAAGAGAGACCGACCAGAAAAATGGGAAAGAACATTCTTCAATTTCAGCTGTGCACAATGTCATACTAGAGCAAAGTCCTGTTTTCTTTTAATCCTCTACAAGCATCTAGAGTAGCTTCATGAATGTTTGGAGGCTATATTAGCACAGAGAAATCTTTAAAAACCTAATGTCTGATTTTATTATTTTAAAAGCCTAGGTATCACTAATGTTATTGCTGTCTTCAGTATTCTTCTGGAAGACTAAGAAAAAATGAATAGCTTCACAATACAAGAATACTTTTATTCTCTGTCCCATGATTTCCCAGCCAAGGCTGAGATACTGTTTATAGTACTGCTGTCTTCATCAGAAGTTCCTGTGTTCATTCTGAGCTGCAAGAACACATCAGGGTAAACTAGAAAAACAAAGTCTCAGCATCAGAATTTTTCTTTTCTTTAGCTCTGTGTTGTATTGTAAAAATTCACACATAAACCCCTGCAATGCACAAAAGTATTTCTCTCCTTCATTTTCTTTTTCTTCTTCCTCCAGGTCTAATTCCAATAATCTGTTGTGACTGGGACCTCTAACTGGTCAGTGCCTAAATTTGGCTGAAATTAATGGGAATTAGATCTATATAAACAAACACCTAGTGAGCTTTTCAGAAGTTCTTAGGCAGCTTAGCTGTTTTTTAAAATCTAACTACAGGCCTGTTTGCAACTTCAAGCTTCCTGGTATCTTTTCCTAAATGTGTAAGTCATTTTCACAGGGCATTAGATGTTCTGAAATTAATTGCTTTGAGAGACTGATATTTTCTTCACTTAATTAATCTATTGAAATCTCTCTCCTCCTTTTTTTTGGGTGTACAAAACCAGGAGCTGCTTATGCTCTGTGACTGGAATGGCTTCTCATGAAAGCCTAGCCCATGGAAGTGACACAAATGTTAATTTTCCTTTAATCTTCACAAGCTATTGAAGTTGCACAGCATTAACACTCAACAGCTCATATCAATATTTCAATAGCCAAAGTCACATCCACACTGTAAGAGCCAGTATTCTGCTAAAGGCCAGGTCAGTAACACTTTTACAAGGACACACCAAATACTTTCCCAATCAGTACATTTCCTAAAACTATTTCACGGACCAGTGATGAGAAAGAAATGTTCGACCTCTGGTACTGTTTGTTTAAGAGTTATAACAGGTCCTCTCCTAGCATCCCTTCACCTTCAGAAATCTGTTCTCATTTCCTTACACCAGATCAGGTTCCAAATGTTGTGCTTTGTTAAAAGAGCACAGGATTTTTTAATAAACAAAATAAACGTACACACCAGAAACACTCTAAGTTTGTGCTAGCTATTTATTTTATTCACATCACAAAGAGATTTGCAGGTCACCTTGTCAAAGCTGCATGCAGCTGGATTTCTACACCAGGGATGTAGAAACCAGGCTAAGTGACTGCTGAGCTAGGATTCAAGAAATCGTGGGTTAGCTTGTACCATAATTCCCTTGGGCTCTCCTATTTCTAGACAGGGTGCTATGGTAATTCTGCATCAGAAGCAACACATGACCCTGATAAGGCAATCAACTTTGCGTTTAAAGTGCATGGATTGCCTTTAAACAGCAGAGCTGGAGAGCACCATTCATCCAGACAGCAGACCAGGGCAGAGTGTGTCCCTCCACCTCATGTGCCTGGACTTTTTTTCTTTAGAAACTAGGGCATGGCAGAAAGGGGAAAGCATTGTGCCTCTTTTTTGTCTGGCATGAAAACACAGTGCAGCAAGGAGATGCACCAAGATGCAGGAGGTAAAGAGCAATCACAGCTCCAGGAACTGGGTGCCTCTGGGACAACTAGACTGATTATTCCACTCACTTCCCACTCAAGCACTATTTTAATGACGTGGATTCACTGAGTATTGGGCTCCAAAACCTTCAGTAGTATTTACTTACAGTTGTGTCTAGCCAGTAGGGAGTAAGGGGTGTCCCTCAGGGGAGACCCATTCCACAGCATCTGGTGACAAGGTTAGGGGAGATAAATCCCATTCCCTCCTTCCTACCCCTGAAAGAGCTATGCTGTTTCAAATGCTTGCAGTTTAGGGGAACAGTGTGGAGATTTGTAGGCACAGATTTATCCCACCCCACAGAAGATAGTTACCTGAGGCAGCTTCAGCAATGAAATTCTTTGCTCTGAGAGGTGCTTCCAGGTAGTAATCGAGCAAACTAAGACCTGAATCACTCTCCGAGAGTACCTGTTTCTCTTCTATAACTGCAGAGGATGAGTAGAGCAACCCAGGTAAGTGTCTAACATGGAGCCCCTCCCACATTGTCTCCTTCTGCTGGGAAGTCTTGCAGAGCTCCCTCATACTCTCGTCTCAGTGAGAGAAAAACCTCACTTGCCTGTAATGTTTGCATACATCAGCTGAACACCTGCATGTGCAAATGAGCATGTGTGGAAGTGCCGGATTTTGCCTCTTGGTGGGTAATGATGTACTTGAATATTTGGCCTCACATATGTCAGATGGGACTGTTCTGGTCCAAAGAAGCCTACCTTAGAGATGGGCATTATACACTTTTGTTATATGAATGTTTACTCTTTCATTTTACATCATCAACTGTCAGAAATCTCAGATGCACAAGGGAAGCACAAGCAAACATGAAGTTCACAAAGAAGTTCAGACTGAATTTGAAACTTCAAACTTTTTTTAGGAAATACTCTGGCCGTTTATTTTCTGTTTCAGTCTGTTACAGCTACTTAGCTCTTCTGCTCACTGGGGTTTGTGTTGCTGCCTATTCATTATTATTATTTGGACAGATCATCTGCAATATAATCAGTGAGGTTTTAATCTGTTATCAGTACATAACTGCAGCATATTAACAGGATTGTAAGATATAATTTTGTCCTCTTTTAAAATATTCAAGTGAGTGAGTTACATAGAAAACTGAGTGGAAGACAGCCTTCTATCTTCTCTTAGAGTAAAAGAGAGACATTCCAGCGCATTACCAGACTGCAATTTAGCGAGGACTCATTCAAAATGTTGATAATGGATTAAATAGTTTTGAGCAGAAAAGCATAAAGAATCTCCTCCTACTGACTAAAATTTATAGCTGTGGCTTACATAGTAGCTTAGCAGTTCACATATGGCTTATGTCAATGGCAGAAACCATGTTATTTTCTAAATCACATTGATTTGTTATGTGGTACTGAAAGATCTTAAACAGAATCATTGGCTATAAATTACAGAATCTAGTCTTCTACATTCTTATCTGTGTTTCAGATCCGTCAAAATGAGCCCAAGAGTCAAGTCTTCTATGTACACAATGCTACTAGTCAAAGAATAAGAACTAAGACCATTCAATTTCCTCCTTTTTTGGAGTCAAGCCAGGCTGACATTTTCCTTTCTGTTAGTTTTGGCAAAGACGTAAGAGAGGGAAAACTTTACTGCTCTGTTACTGATGGTTTTTTTATTTTGTTTTTATTAAAAATGTTGAAACATGGGCCCTCTGTCAAAATTATTTTATTATTGAAAGCTGGGTGGGGTGAATGAACTGGCAACAGTTCAGAAACCCATTAATGGTACTGATAACGGAGAATCCTATTCAGCCTCCGCAGCACTGCAATACTTAATCGCAATAAATTTTACTGAAATCTGGTGACTGATGTGCACAGTTAATGAATCGGTAAAGATTCAAAGGTTAATCTGCTGGGAGGTAACAAGCTCTGCCCATCTGATATTGTAACCAAAATATGATATTTGTTAGTTACATGATGATATTTTTTGGGCATACAACAGAAAAAATTAGTTTTTATTGGCTGCAGATTTGTTAGGTCTCCAAGACCAAAACACAGAAAAAGCAACAACTCTAATGGTGATTCTTGAACCACAGACAAAACTTAAATATATTAGAGGTGAAATGTGACTGCCTGAATAAAATATATTGTCAAACATCAAAGGAATTGCCAGAGAAGCAGAGTGTTCCCTGAAGCAGAGTTGCATGCGTGCCCAGGAGCACTCCCACCTCAGCCCTCATCCCTTTTCCAGGCAGTGCACCCCATCTCCCAAAAGACCTGAGAGACAAAATGGCCATGCAGAATTTGGGAGGGGTGGGGAAAAGTGTACCATGAAGCCTCTTAAGAACTTCCCTAACTATAAAGTAGCTTTCTAGAAATAAACGAGCAAGGTCCAAGCAGACTCAAAAGTTAAGTGAAAACAGGAACAGAAAGGAAGAAAAAGATAATTCGATAAAAAACAAGAGGGGTGGGTGAGGTTAAGAAAGCTGATGATTACTGCCCTTGCTTCGCCCTCAGGAGACTTACATCCAGATCTTGTTCTGCCACACCTAGTTTGTGGCTTTGGACGTGTTGTTCACACTCTCTGGGCCTAGAGCCTCCCTCTTCTCCCCCACCCCTTTATATGAGGATAGCAGTGGCTACTGCACAGTGAGGATAAAAATGTCAAAGCCTGTGAAAGGTGCAGATCTTGCAGGTATTCATGATAGACACAAACTGTGCCATGAAAAAACACTCCCAGTGTCTTTGACAACCCATGGCTTGAAAGCCAATGCTGCATACTAGACTCTCCATTTCCAGTTCATAGCAGAGAGACATAGTCTAAGTAAGGCTGCCAGGGAGTGAAATATGATGATTCCTCCAGTTGCCCATGGGCCAGCAAAGCCTGGAAACCAACTGCCGCCAGGAACCTGTGGAGCACAAGCCCTGCACGTGGTCCCTCATCTCTTCACAGCTCTTGACACAGGGTGACAGCCCATGAAGTGAGATCTTGCTACATATCCATGTCAACTCAGTTTTAGGACTTCTGCCTTTCCCTCCTGTCATTCTGTGCATGGACCAAAGGTTCAGGTGTTATATTAAAAACACATTATTATTTTATTCCCTGCTTTGATAGACCTCTCTAGCACTGGGGAGATAATAAAATAACATAACCATAAATTTAATGTAGTCTAATTTATTTAACAATGAAACAAGGTTGATGAATAACACATTCCTTTTCTATAGCACTTTTACAAACAAAGCACTTTCTAAGTGGGATGCTGTAAACATCATTACAACACTTAGTTGAAAGACAAGAAACTGATGCACATAGCAGCAAAGTGACTTGCCCATGGTCACTCAGCAGATCAGAGGCAAGGCTGGTCTCGCTTTCTCCAAGGTGTCCCCAAGGCCAGAAGACCTCCTCTTAAGCCTTACACTATACTTTTCTATTGATTTGTCAACAGGTTATGACAGAGTCAAACTGTATGCATTCTGGCTCAACCTAGCAGGATAAAGCATTACCTGTGTGCGCCAGGTTGAAGTCTTCTACTTTGGGACATATCAACACATGCTTTCTCTTTCAGGATTTGCCAGGAAAACAGAACTAACATTTCTGTCCAACTCAGATGCATGTTGCCTGAAACCCAACCTGAACAAGTCCTAGGCTCCAGTCTGGAAGTTAATATGGGCCAGGGATCATTCCCAATAGACAGTGCTAACTACTTCCAAGGACTTCATGCTGAAGAACAAGTAGTTACCAAAGGATGAGTGAGGGGCAATTGATGCATTTGGAATTTACCTCCAGTTTATTTTGAGTTCTGAATTTCCTGTGTCTGGAAACGACCCTTCCTCTGTGACCATCTTGGTGACAAAGAGCTGGCAGCTCCAGTGCTGATGGAGGGTTGAAAGAGGAAAGAAGGAATCTACTACTGTGTCAGAAACCTGACTGTGGGATATTCTGTGGTCTTTCTTTTCTTTGCTAGGCTTCAAAGTGATTTGTTATAATGTAATTAGTCTTTATAATGTGATATTATTTAGTAATACCCTACCTACAGGTAAATCTGCAGGCAAAATGTACCAGCAGCAGGAAAATTCTGGTTCAATTACAGCTTAATACTAATGCAATCAACTGTCTATTTCAGAGTCTACGGAAGTCAATGAAAGACCTCCAGGGTCTGGACCAGCATCTAACTACAGATTCAGATTGTGGGTCACAGCCAAACTTTTGCTAAAGGGTGTGGTGAAATCTCATGGAAACCAGCTGGGTCAGGACCAGATATCAACCTAAAAATTTAAATTTGTTTTAGATAATGTACTAATAGCATTTATAGTAGCTAAAATTTGTTTCTGTTCCCAATGACATAGTGATTAAGGTGGCAGTCAGAGTCCACAAGACAAATGCACAATAGGTTAAGTAACTAAATTTGCTGCCTTTTTTTGAAACTTCCACCTAATAAAAATATCACTGCAGCACTTTCATAATACTCTTCGGGCAGTTTGTTCGTTACCACTTTTGATGACATTATCCAGTTTGGCTGTTCAACACTGAACTAATGATTTTCAAATAAAAGTCTCAGAAGAATAAATCTGAGAGTAGGAAACCCAGTTATTGGCATAGGATGGTGTGAAGACTATGATAATCTCACACTAAAGCATTTTCCTTATTTGCAGATAGCTGCTTGCATCGATATTTCAGGACAGGCTTTTTTTAATTAGTAATGATAAAGATTTGATTACATATATTTTCAAATCTTTGCAGGATGATATGAGGAGACATTAATGGCATTAATAGTATTAAAGATATCATATGCTATCTTCTAAGTTCAAGACAAACACATAGAAAATGTTAGAACAATACTAAGTGGTGGGCTGATATGGGATCATTAGCCAGGATACAAAGCTGGATGGAACAGAGGTAAGAGATTTTCGCTGAAAGACAAGCTGGAAGGTGGGCAGCTGAATTTTAAAGGTACTTTGTTTCTTTTTTCTTCTTCCTTAATATAGACTGAATACATAGGGCCAGGAGGTAGTAAGCAGGAGTTCAGCATAAGGACTTGAAATAGCAAAAATATGTCTTTATACTTAAGCTACTTTTTTAGTGCTGAAGGAGGATTTATAATCTGAGAAGGAGAATTTGAAACTTTAGTATGGTAATTCAGGACATTTTGGGGAGAGGCAGGGTAGTTTTTGGTTTATATTTTATTACAGATTCTGTGCTTATATTGAGATTAAATTAGGATAAAATTAAAGAATACCAACAGAATAATGAAATGTCATTACCATGACTGTATATTTTAAAAGAAAATATTAATTTATTGGAAATAAAATATGTCTATGTATTTATATAAGTACATATGTATATCAAGCAGGTCAGTTATGAAAGGTAAGGAAGGGTCACTGCAGAAGGCTAGGTTGAGGGTTATAATAATATAAAAATTGTAAAATAGTAAGTGCCATGGTGACCAAAGCAAGCTGCAAAGCATATTAGGGCAGCATGAGAAGAACTTAGTGTACTGCAGGGTAAGAGGTCAGAATCCAGAACTGGAATTCAGCACAACAATCTTTGAATAAAAAGAAATATCCCTGAAATACCCTCAAATAAACTTTTATTATAACTGCGTAGTGATCAAGTTTAGGATACTACCATCTGTTGACTGACTCCATGAAATAACCTCTTATGGACTCTCTCTGAAATATCTTTGAGTAATTTAATGTCTGTGGTCTAATGAGGGAATATCATGTTCAACAGCAAGAACACATGATGGATGATGCATGGTCAGAGTCCATATCCTGAACATGGTCACACACAGATCAGCTATGTTCGTCTGCAGCAATCTGGCTGAGAAATGTAATAAACTGATCCCAAACAGACTTTGGCTTGTGTGATCTCTGAGGGGGTGTGAGGAAAAACAAGTCACTGTATCTTGAAGGAAAACACAAAGTTAGCAGGGTGATGAAGGAGCAAAGGTGTGCTGTGGCTCAGGAACTGTCAAGATGGTGATGGAATGACAAAAGGACAATCATGGGCTATCCTTGTCAAGAAGAGAACAAGAAGAGAAAAGTGTTCAAAGAAATTCTCGATGTATTTCTTTTCTGCTCCATCGAAAAGCTGCAAACAAAATAAAAAAATAATCTATTCTGAAAATGCTAATACAGAGAATTTTGCAATCAGATGGTTTATATTGTGAATAAATTTGCCACTAATACATCATACTGATGCACAACTCAAGAATGCATTTTAGCACTAGTGAGATATGCTTTGAACACCATTTTCCTAGTTCAATTCATTTGATTCTGACTGTCAGAAGTAATTGGTGCTTTTGGGTATGCAATACGAGGGGCCAGATTTTCAGAAAACCATCACTTCCTAACGTGTTTCAAAAAAAACTAGATTAACAGGTTGCTTTTTAACAGCTTGACAACTTTGTTTTTAAGCAAATTCTCCTTCACAGTTCTATGGTACCAATGACACAATCAGGCTGTGATATCCCAGTTTAGTGCAATCCTTCCCTGCGACACTTTGTGCTGCCATATGCAGAAAATTCAAACATCGGGAGCAGAAAGAAGAGGTCAGGTAGTAAAAGCAACATATCTTTTAAATGAAAAGTACAGAAGTTATAGTGTGGTTTTAGATATTATGTGGAAGTCTGTCACTGAGCTACCTTCTGCTAGAAGACTTCTGTTCTTCTAGGTTTTTCTCAATTGGCAGGGATGTTTCCTAAAGAAAATATCATACTGTCTGGCCCCTTTAATACTTATCTACCATCAAGATACAAAACAAAAACAAAATTGAGGCTGCTTCTTTGGCACACGAAACAGGTGGAACATTTCTTCTTTGTCTTTGTCCAACATGAAAGATTGTTGCATCTCTGAACTTTAAGGCATGTGTCCTTTGGAGTAATGCCCCTTCCGCTGGTTCTCCTCAAATATTGGCAGCTGGTCAACTTCTTTCCTTGGCTTTGCCAATGACAATATTCTGTGCTTCAGCGTTTCCTTTGTGTATCTGTGTCTGACATGATTTTCCTTGCATACAGAGAGAAGTATACAGTATTTTGGTTTGAATAGTATAAGTAAAACAAGTTGCCCGCAGACTTTACAGAAATGAATTTTGCAATGTGTAGTAGTGAGAAGAAGTCCACAAATGAGTTTAAATATAAGATTTTTAACAGGTTGGACTCGATGATCTCAGAGGTCCTTTCCAACCTTAACGATTCTATGATTCTATGATTCTATGATTTGCTCTGAAACAGGCTGATAAAAATGTGGGCCTTACCTTATCCCGGTAGCTGGACCTTTGTTTCTGCGGAAAGAAGGGAAGAAGGCTGAGACGCTCCCATTCTGTTCAGACACTTACGTCAAAACCACATGTGCATCACTAACCACAATGCAAATCACTTCAAATGTTGGTGCTGCCCTGTTTGTCCTACTTTATCTGTCCATGTCTGCCCTCCCCACCTAGTTACCAAGCACCAGTTCCTCCCCAAACAAGGCAATGTATATGCACATTGAAACTGGATGGACTTTCTTCATTCTTACTGTTGTGTCTCATGAACAAGTTGCTTATGACCTGAGGTAGAATCTCTCTGGAAAGAAAAAACAAATGTATCTTTAGGCCTTTAAAAGGCAAATGTCCACAGTGGCATATTTTTAGCACAAGCGATCTGCTGTTAGTAGAGCTAAGATTTGCAAAAAGTTATGTGTTTTGGGGTCCTCTTATATTTTGTCACTCTGAAGCGCTCCAGTTTTCATCCTGCTTGGATCACAAATTAGGTAATACTTAAAATAAGGGGTCCAGGATAGTTTCAAAGACTATCTCATATTTGCAGAACATTTTTGGTTTTTTATAAACCTGGTGCTAAAATATACTTCAGCCTTTCATTTTCTTTGTTTTAATATATAACACTGATCTACATTGGAACAGATGGAAAAAAACAATGTTTGCATTGCACTCAGGAACATCTTTTCATTTTCACCTGCAGAAGGAGCGGTGACAGTGAGTAGCTCT
The DNA here is from genome assembly GCF_965183815.1 of Platalea leucorodia. Classification (NCBI taxonomy): domain Eukaryota; kingdom Metazoa; phylum Chordata; class Aves; order Pelecaniformes; family Threskiornithidae; genus Platalea; species Platalea leucorodia. Next base: position 134,624,807 of record NC_138823.1, on the reverse strand, counting down.
GTATGTAATTGTAGATTTGTTTTTCATTACATTTAAAATGTTTATAGTGTTGGCTCTAACATTAGAGAAAGTCTGTACAGGAAATCAAAGCGTTAAATACACACATCTCGATTTCACATCAAATGTAGATTGAAAGTTTTCTGATCTCAGTTTACCAGAAATTCAGATGATGATATCAAAACAGGACAAGAAAGGGGAAATAAAGAAAAAAGTTTAGTATTATCAAATTGCAGCTCTGGACCAGGATTCGCCTGTCCAGCACAATAAAGTTCTTACTGTCTATGGGACTTCAGAGAAATCAGTCTTCTTACTTGGCCTTTGAAGTCACCAAGACACCATTGCCTGTGATAAAAGAGTTTATTTATAACTTGGTCAGCTTATGTCTTTTCCCACTGAACCAGCAGGCTTTCCAAGGTTTGGGGATATAATTTCAAGGGCTGTTAAACCTCTGTCAAAGTTTTTCTGGCCCCCTAAGGAGCCTGACTATCCAACGTTCTGTTTGCTATGACAGGGCTTCATGTGAAAGCATTCAGAAAACTGACAGCTTCAACTGCAGCAGTTTTTGTAACAGAAAGTGGCATTTAATCTGAAAAAAAAAAAAAAATAGCAAATCAGCATATAATTGGGTTTTTATTTCCTGCCTTTTTCTCCCTTTCTTTTTGCTATCCTAAGAGATAAGACAAAGCACAATTCTGTAAGTTCCTGATCTCTATGGGAAGACGCCGATTATATATAACCCGGCAAACTGCAAGAGGCAGAAATCAGGGATTTTACTATGATGAAAGATGTTAGACCCTTAAAAGAGATTATAGCATAGAATGTAGCACTGTTTTAGGATAATATTGTAATCCTTCTGCCAGTTGTTGTCAACAGCAAACATAAAGACTGGCTTAAATTATCTAAAGTGCTAGTTCTCAAAGTTCCTGGTTTGTCGTGTCACATCGAGCACAGCTACTGTCAAGAATTTCATTGAAAACTCTGCCTAAAGTGTTGCTGAGAGTTAACACCAGATCACTTACTGTGGCCCCACAAGCCTCTACAGTTTGGGAACGCTTGATCGAGAGGTCCTCCCAAAATGAGCAAATACCAACTGGTTCAATGAAAATCTGCCATCTGGAGCTCCAGACAGTGTTTTGGTCTTTCTGTATTATAAATCAGTCCAATAAATGAGATTGCCAAAATCATAAGACTGACTAAAAAAACACAGAAGAATTTGAAACATACTAAGAAATGCAGGCTATTCTTGTGACTTGACTTCCCTTTCTGAACCCTGGGGATCCCTACTTTCAAACTTTCCTTCATAGTCTTGTGAGCAAGAAGTTTTCTTTTCTTCTTCTTTTAAATTCAGGCCAAAACTCTCACATAATCTGACTCAAGATACTGGGATTAGTGTAAGCACCACATTTTGTGAGACTGAAGAAAAAGTCATGAAAGTTGTCCACACATTTCTGAAAATAATTGTACGTATGTTTACCTTCAGATAATAAATAACAGAGAGATAGGCACAGTGAATTAAGAACACTGCCAGTTTAGTAGCAGAGCAATTCTTAAAAACAGACATTTGGGCGCAGAGCCAGGGTGCATCACAACCAGTATCTTGCTTCTGACAGTGGCCAAGGGTGGAAACATGAGGAAGGGTGTAAGGGCAGGACAGCTGTGTCGTGCTTCTTCCCTGGCATACTCCTCCAGCCATCAGGTTTTGGGGACTTCCTAGGCCTGAGCTAGTATCTTCATAAGTTAGTTCAATGGATAGTTCAGAAAAATAAAAGTAAAAATAAAACAAGGACAAGGAAAGAGAAAGGGTGACAATAAGATAATAAGGACTGTTGCATTTATTAGGCTAAGGAATGCTGATGAAATAGGACAAATGCTTGCTTTAGCCAAAGCATTATAAGCTCGGCAGAATTGGCACACAGACTGTTATTGCAGCCACAAAAATATTTTATCAGTAAGTAAGTGTTGTATTCAAGTACCTTTGCCCAGACAATCACAGCCTTAACACATTCTTCTTAATGACTTCTGTTAACAGTAAACAAGATCTTTGTGAATGTCATAGTGCGGGAAAATTTTCATCTTTGTCTTCTGTTGATATTTTATACATGTTCAGCAGGTAGCATCACACTTGTGCAGGAGGACATAGTGTTGTAGAGCTGCTCTTGCATGTCTGGTTTTTTCCTCCCTTAAAATGGAAGAAGATCCTAAGCCATAGGAGAAAAACATTGTCCTTCAATCTGTGTAAGACATTCTGTGTTTGTACATATTGTGTGTGCAAAATGCCTTGTGTTCATTAAACAAAAGGTATTATAAAATGGCGAAGTAGCATTATTATTGTTAACTAAAAATTTCTACATGTTGCTCCAAATGATTAAGCTGGTGTAAAGAAATTTGCACCGTGTCAAGGTAACTCAACCAAAAATGCATTAACACTTTCTTGCTTTGATGTCAAAGATCTTGAAAAATATTATGATGGAAAACACTTTGTCCCTACAGCTGTATCTGTTTCCACCATGAATCTATTAAAATAAGGAATTTCTCTTGCAGATTAGTGGCACCCAGAGCTGATTTAGGCAATGACAACTTTGGAAGTCGATTTATATTTGAATCAGGAAATGACTCAGTATTTTCTGAAGTCTTACTTCAAAGCTCACTCTTTTACAGTTAGGTAAAAATGATATCACATCTTTAGAATGTTAAATTAAACAATTGCACTGAGGCCAGGATTTATTTCTGATGGTGCTTTAAGCCGGTTTTTCATAGTGTATATACATCTCCCAGGATGATTTTTGTCATATATGGACAATTAGTGAATAGCGTGATATACATGTTCCTGAGTTCTATGACACCTTTTGCAATACTGCATGTCACTCTCTTTTATGTTGCCATACATATAACTTGCCTGCAGTGTGTTAGAATTAGTGGTCTTATGGTTTATGAATCTCCTGACACTATATCCTATTATTATGTTAGCTGGAATGGGACCTTCAAGTGGAGGTGATAATAAAAAAAGATGTTAGCCAAGAAGAAGCATTTCTAAAAATGGTCAAATGACAGTGGAAAAGGAAATATTGTAACAAAGCAACGTTAATACAGCCCAGAACCAACGCAAATAAAATCCCTGAGGAAGACTATCTGAAGAAACATACCATACTTTTGGCATAGCGTACTTTACTGCATGCCCAACACATTTTCCACAAAGCTCTTGTATATTTTCTGTATGAAAATCTAAAGCATAAAGTCTTACATGTACACAGTTGAAAAAATACAGGAGATTTAAAACAGCAACAGTTCTGCTGTATGCCTACAGATTTATTTTGGCAATTGGATCTGAAGGAAATGATCTATCTCAAAAAAAGAGAAAAAAAAAAGGCTGATGAATATGGTCATATGATATGATTGAGGTCTTTCTTTCAGAATTAGGTGGTTTGTGTGGACTACAGAAACACACATAAATAACTATTATTGTTATGATTACTAAGCATGTTTTCAATACGATTAGCTTCAGTCTTGGTGCCAATTGAATTGGCGCTGGGGTCTTTGACCGAGCCCTGCTTGCTCATGCCATGGTCCCCTTATGTGAGGGACACTGAGATGCTCTACAAGCTGGTGCTACAGACCATTCTATCAGCAAGGCTGCTCTTCTTGGCAGCATAATGCTGTTAAATGCACTATGCAGTTGCCTTAGACAAAAAGTATTGATGCTTTTTTCTGTGGTAGCAGGCATTTTACCACTATATTTATCTGCCTCAACCCTATTTTATTCCGCTTTGCTTTACCTTGTGAAGTGCCATAGTGATTTTACATATGCACTGTTGACTATTTTTAAACAATTTTTCAAACAATTATTTGACAATGCAGCCAACATAACTTTGCAGGAATTCAAAGGTAGGCAAGGGTCACCCACATTCATGAGCCTGTCATGCTGCAGATGGATGCATCAATAAGGACATAAGGGAAGCCCATTCCACTAAATGGGAATTTCCCTCTTATAGTTTCTTCCCTTCAGATGAACAGATGAAGAATCGCAAATGTATCGGTTTCAAAGAGTTTAAGAGGTGTTTCAACAGCCTACAGACAGTTTGTTACTACACTTGGCATATTTTGAAACTGCAATTATGGAAGACTTCCAGAAAATCTCAACATGACCGAAAGAGTCAGAGGTAAAATGTGCATGGTAAAAGCAGAGATTCCTTTGCTTAGTTTAAGCTTCAGGGAAAATAGTGGAATGGCAGAAAAAATGAAGCTTCATTCAGAAATGTAATTTGTTTAAAAGCAATCAAACAGAGATGGCCACAAGCTGGAAGAATGAAAGAGCTCAATATTTTAGGCAGGAAAACACTTTATAAAATGTTGTAAAATCTAAACAAATGAAGTGTTTGTGTAACCAGAATCAAACTGTTAGTAATATTTGTCTTAAAATATTCATCAGCACCATGATGAAGCATGGAAGGTGGGTTGGAAGAATGTCTGATTTAAAAACACACACTATGCTGATGTTTTTTGAACAAATATGAATGACTTTGAATTTAATGTAATTAAAAAAAAGTTTGATAAAAAGACATATATATAAGTAAGTCCACTGTATGCAATCAAAGTGACAGCGACGGAAAGCAGAAATACACTGAGCCAAGGTTGGTAAAAGTTAAACTGGTGTTTTTATAACACTTTCATATGTTCTGATCTTGTAGGACTACATTCATTGGTCTCCATGACTTCCAAGACTCTTTATTACAGAGGGCAAACTGTACTTTTTCTTGTTTTAATTGTCAGCAAAATGCTACAAAACATCTCTCCATTGTCATTTAGGTTGTGCAAAAACAATTATTAAAATCACCTGTAAATCCTTAACTCCATTCATCTCAATTAACTATCTGAAACAAATAGGAGGAGGATTACCAAGATTCAGGGAGACCCAGGGTGAAAGTTGACATGACAATAGTCTTAATTCTTGAAAGAAATAATATAAGCTATGTACCTTTTAATATCTTGATTTTCTAACACCAATGTGAGAGAGATTCATTTTTCCTAGGTGACAACATCACTAAGCAATTATAAATTGCAATTATTCTTGAAAAGATGAATCCACCACACTTCATTACAAACCCCTCAGATGATGGACAGACTACATCAGCCAAGAAGATGAGATCCTTGCCTTCTTTTCAGCCCATTTCAACCTATTAAAATAAAACTTGTTTTAGTTTGGTCCACACTCCCACCACCATAGGAAATAAGACAGGAGGTTGCCTTCCAAGGAGCACTCCTACAAACCTTAGTAGAGGCAGTATGGTCTTGCCACGCAAAGCACCACAGTGCTGCAGAAATGTTACTGTAATGGAGACAGATAGACTGGTAGGCCAAGGTTAGGTTGGAGTCTTCAGCATTGTAAGCAGCCCAGTGGGGAAGGCATGAAAGGTGGCTGTCAGAGCCACAATGCAGAGTGTCACCTCAAATATTAGTTTGATCAATTGCTGTTATTAAGGAGCCAAATGTGGTTTACTGAGAGAAATTTGATCCACTATAATTAAAATGATAAACCAAACTGGAGAAATCTGAAAAAGTTTGGAAGATGAATACCTAGAAACATTGAAGACAAATATCCACATACCTGACCTAAGTGCGGGCCTAGAAAGCCAAATGTCATAGGGGAATGCCAGTAGGCAGCTTAGTTATTCCTTCCCATGGTAAATCCCTGTGCAGGTACCACCGTTACGATTACTTTTTATTTATGGTGCTATGGGATCAGATTCTTTCACAAGAATCCCAACAATGGCTCACGTCCACAAGTGTCACATTTTAGATAATGTTCCGGTGTTACTGGTCTCAGATATGGAAAATGAAGAACTGGTTCCAGTTTTTCAAACATTCTTTTTTTCACGTCACAATTATTCCTGAGTTTTGGTACACACTTAGATTTATTATTTTACCACCAGGCTCATCTGCTATTTCAGTAGATCTACAACTACAGACTGCTGTCAGGATGAGCACTGGATTCGACAGTTGCTGTAAGATAGGAGAATGGAGTACATGACCTTCAAAGGAGCCTTTAAATTGTGTTTTCTACAGTTGTCCTCACTTGATTTTGCCCCAGCAGAATTTCTAAGGGAGATGTTGTGTTAATATTAATATTGGAATTTGAAGTGTATTTTACTGCTGTACCCACAAGCAACAAGGAGCTCAGATGTCTTTGTAAGGTTTAGATCACTTGGATGCATGGGGGGATTCCAAAAAGACAAACTGAATCATCCTCAGAAAATCCCCTGGGCTGAAAACAGTTGTGGTCTGGAAGAGTTTCTCTTCCCTCTTTGATTGCTTATGGTGGATACCCACTCCCAGGTCAGCAGGCTCTTTGGTACCAGTCCTGCCATTCACACTCCAGTGGATGCAACAGTGCTTCAGGGCAGCAGCAGAGCTCAGCACATAGGCACAGTGTGGGCGAGTATCTCCAGGAGGGGGTGTATGGCGTGACTAACTCCACCAAGGAAAAATCACTTAGTTAAAAGCCTTGTTCTTTCTCTTTAATACAGCGCTTGGCTATTTCATCATATCATCTGGGAACTTTTTCCCTGCTATTTTACAAGTCTGGCATACTGATGGTGACTTACATTTCTCTTGTTGTCCTGTAGCACAGTGCAGATATTGAACCTGAACCTTTTGATTTTTTGTAACAAATTTCTTATATTTCTTAGAGAGTGATGGGGATGCAAGGGAGGAATTAGGCAGACAGAGGTGCAGAAATACCCAAAATAAAATCAAAATGAAAGTTTTTCCTGGACTAAATGTCTCTTACATGTTTTGGTGAAAATGCAAGAACATGCAATTCTTCTCTCGTTCAAGAACTTGTGCTTTACAGAAACAAAACACATGAAAACTCGCACTTTCACTTGTAAAACCTTTGGGCTACATGTAGGTAAATGGCAGTGAATGGAATTGCCCATAACATTTTGTTTCCTATGATCCTTGGGCCATAGATACAGTTTTGACTCTTAAAAAAAAAAAAAACCTGTAGTGCACCTAATCTTGTATCTTACCAGAGAGGATTTAGGAGGTGTTTAAACAGGCATGTGAGAGGGAGCACGTGCAAAATGAATGAGCGCAACTGGGTTGTTGAGCCTCAAGTGATGAAAGAGTTAACTAGGCACTGCAGCAAGAGTGCCGCAACTTACCCATTCTGTAAACGCTGCATTTGAAAAAGTCTTGTTGCAGTTTATAAAGAACATATAATTACACCATCTTTTCTGGAATGTGTATTGAAACAAAGTATTGAAAACAAAGACTTGCACTACTCTTGTGTCTGCTCAGTGGAGGTTTGGCTCAGAGATACCTACACTTACTTGGGCAAGATTAGCCAGATTTTTGATGATGCTCAAACAGCTTTGCATAAATGCCATAAAATCTATCTCATTCCACCAAGAGGGACCCTCCCCACTCTCCCCCCCTCAGAAAAGCTAAACCTCCACCCCAAAACCAGATGACAATTTGGGCAAAGAAATGTTAAATCTAGGAATTCATGCACGTATCTGCAGCTGGAGCCATCCTTACTCTCAGGTGAACTCTAACGGTGAGAGCAAGCCACTGCAGCTCCAGCCAGGGCAGCCCAGAGCAAGACTCGGACTGGCGCAGTCAGGATAACTGCGCTGATGCTGAGCTCCAGGAGGACCCCGCTGCCCTAACAGCTGTTTTGGAAGTCTCCTATTTGATATGAAATGAGTGCTCCTGCTTAGATGCTCTGGATTTGAGTCTTCACACTTAATTTTAGGCAATTGATCAGCGTGTGCTTTTTAAAAATGAATGACTGTACTAAAAAATGAAACACAGGGGAATTACCTCTTGGCACTTATGTTACCAGCGGTTCCAGGAAAGATTACTCTATCCACTGCTGCATCAGAAAGCATTATTCCAAACGAGGAGTCCAGATGTTAAATTTATACATTATCTTCCTGATTTCTTCCCCTATGCTTAGTTCAACTTTTCAAATATTTTATCTCTTGTCCAGATATTCTAAACCTTCTGCTTCGTAGGGAAGATCATGAGATCACTATGTCTGCAGTCTAAAGTACTGAAGAGTCTAGTTGCTGTTTCAGTCAGTTTTTAAGTCCTTAACTCATGACATAGGAATATAAACTATTATCCCTAAACCATTTTGAGGAAAAGTACTTCATAAATAGTCTGGCTGACATAAAGATTGTACCATTTAAACAGCATAGTAAATGCATAAGAAATATTATCTTATGTTGTAAGCTTTGCCTATGTACGTGGAGTACTTTTAAAAGCTGCCAATAAATCGTAACAGATAGCTTAACACTTTGAAACACAGTGGAAAAGCCAATTAAAAATATCTTGGAGCAGCAATTGGAAATACTGTGAGCCAGTTGGTCAAAGGTTGCTTTCAGAAATAATTCTGAGCTTACTAATTTTACTGCTAACAGTCAATCAGAAATACAGCAACCAAATGGTGTATCCTTATTTTACTTTGGACTAACACTGGTGTCATAACCAAGGATACTCAAACGAATGCCACCCCTTTGATACAAGTGTGAGCCCAGAACTTCTGTCATCAGAGACAAAGTGGGAGCTAATCACGAAATGTTTTCATAAATGTATTTCTATTCCTTTTCTTCCTAACATTTCTTTTAAACTACGAATTACAAGCTAGCTAGAGCCTGGGACAGGGGATCTCCCTTGTCAGTGCATGCATGTGGAGCAGTGAGGTCCGAGCTGATGACTGGAATTATTCAGTGCTAAAATGATATAAGTGATAATTCATAACATCTGTGTTGTCCTTCAGGAAGTATTTGTTATATTCCAAAATATAAACTTAGCATATTTAGAGTTCTCAAGCGACACATTTTGGCTGTCTTGTGCTGTTGGTGGGTGAGTGGTAACTTTCACTGCCATTTTTGCGTTCTGCTAAGTCAATACACCATCTTTTAACACATTTTTATTGGAAGCCAAACTTTTAGGAAGGACTCATGATTCTCTGTCATCATTTCTCACAGTCCAGAAAAACAGCTTTGTTGAAGGTGCTTTCTTCAGAGTTGCAGGTGGCAAAATAAGTAAGTATCAAGCAGGTAGCAGCGCTGGTAGCAGGGTTTCATGCTAAGCCTGCACAAGTGCCATCTTTCTGACCAGTTAAATCTAAGAAAAGGCAGTCAGTCACAGTCCATTTACATGAAACTGGGAGACCTCACCGCTCCCTCATCTGTTCACAATATTAAATCAATGGAGCTTCTTTGACTTCTCTGTAATCTGCCTTCATATGCTTCACTGAGCCCCTAACATTTCACCTGTTATTTTTCTCTCCTTTTTTCCCATAGAGGTACAGATGTGATAAACTGGTAGAGACATCTGCAATAGAGCTTTCTCTGTCTTTCACCTCAGTGGGCAGCACTGTGCTCCCAAAATGAGTCCTGGTTAATCTCAGCAGAAGCATTAAATAAGCATATTAACATCCATTCCATTTCTCAGAGGCAGAATTTGAGGTGCATTTTGGCAGGCGTTACACAATCTATAAGCTTTAAGAGTTAAACCAAAACATTCTGAATTTCTTCTTTAATGTCTTGGAAAAATATTTATAAAATAATATGGACAAACAATGTGGGGACATACAGGAGAGTTGCACAGGCTACTCATGCCTCTGACTTGGAAAAAGGCAGTCTTAGGTAAGACTTGTGTAAATACACTAATACTGTATATTGCATTCACTTATACTGTCAGCACATTTTCTGAACAAGTTACCAGCTGAAAGCATCATTTTACATTCTCATCTTTTATTAGCATTCAGACTCATCTAAAAAATGCTTTGGGACCTCATATAGCTTAGTCATGGTGAAACATCAAAGTAGACAGGAGATTAACAGTGTAGACAAGCACTTGGATCTCAGGGAGAACTTCAAACAATTTGAGTGATTTGGTCCAGCTAAAGTTCCCCAAGGAAAACACCACTTCTTATATGAAACTTGACCCTTGAAAAATGTTAAAATATTTTTAACATGATCACCTCACTATCTGTTGTTTTATAGCACTTCTAGAGGTCTAACTCATCATTTCTATAAACAAAGTAACTTCCTATCTTCAGTCAATTGCTTAAGAAGAATGAAGCATGCCAGCTGATAGATCTGATTGTAGCAGAGTAGCAAAGGAAGAGCATTAAGAAACAGGAGAAAATCCCCACTGAGGAACATGCTACAAAACAGTGATGATTTTTTGTTGCTCATTTGTAAGAAATACTTTCAGGATTTAGAAAGAAAAATCTCCATTTTAATATTCCTTATCAGTAGGATTTATAGTGCTACAGATTGTTTCAGGCTGAAAAAAAAAGGGAAAAAGAAAAAGCTCTCTTTTCATGACAACTGGAAAAATACTGCCAAAACCCATATTTTCATGTTTTCATTTGAGATAAAACAGCAAACCTTTCCTTTGACAGTATCTACAAACTGTTTCAGTTAGGTTTGCTATGAATATTCATGAGTGCTTTTTCCTCCACAAGTAAGCTCCCAAATGAGAAGACCTGATCAATGTACAAGGTTATTAATGGCTACACACAACAAAAATTTTCCACCTAAGCTCTAAGAGTCCATATTTGGAACCAATATGTGTATTTTTTCTGGAGAAAGGCTCTGATTCCTCAACCTAGAGCAGTTTCCACTAGGCATGAACTGCGCACCACAAATTGCAAGCTAAGTATTCTGTACCAAGACTATGAAATATGTAACTAATGTATTTCCCATGTTGTGAGGATATTCAGTGGCTACAAGTAAGACTGTTGCATCTCTATTGATCATAGGTTAAAACAGAACTACAGCTATATATTGGATAAAATTCTAGCTCCAGAGAAGTCAATGTGACTTTTGCATTAGCTTTTGATGGACCAAAATTTCACCCCTTGTTTTCTCTGACTGAGAAAACAGATTTATCTTCTGGAAGCTCATTGGCCTGAGTATAAAGTGCAAGTTCAGATCCACCAGCTGTAAATTATTTTGTATTATAAATAGACTTTTTGAACCTCTAGTGAAAGAGGGGAAGGTAAATGGGGAAAGAATATAATCTACTTTCATTTGGCCTTTGTTTTTTCAGATTAGCAATAAGTACTGATTTCCATCAGTAAGTAACATGTCTTTGTCAGGCAGCATTTGGTAACACTTTTCAGAGATGAATGGAAGTCATGGTAGTATAAGCATCATTATAGGCCTGAAACTGAAATTTCAGCTGACAATTTTATACTGGCTCTATAGTCTAGTGTTATCATGAGGTTACACCTCCTCACATGTTTTCATCTTGTTAATACAGCAGAAAGCTAAGACTTCGGTAAAACATTACACATAACATAAAAAGATTATGCTGGAAATTTGCAATATGTCATTAATTTCTTGCCTCCTGTGCCCTGGCACATTTTGAAAAGAATTAGCAGTACAATATTTACTAGTTCTGTTGGATACTTTCAGCTGTAATTGCCCGGATGCCATCTGCTGAAGTGCTCACAGGTCAGAGCCCAGAGCTGGTAAGGTATTTCAATAAAACAAAATTCCTTGTACAATCAGGGTCTGAGGGCAGTTGGCACCTCATGATTTGCTCTCCATGCTACACAAATTTCCTTTGTTTATTCTCCTGGAAAGGACACTTTCTGTGTGATTGAAAAGAAAAACAGTGAAAAAAACTATAAATATTTAAGTATTGCTGTCTCTACATTTTTCTGCACTTCATGACCATATTGAGACCATTCTACAGGAAAAAAAACAAAAAAACAGAAGGCCATGCCATAGCTGATGATGTCTCAGGCTTCCTCAGTCCTGCCTGTTTGGACTGACCCCACAGCTCATGGCTACTGTATGGGGAGCTCCTACCGGCCCCAGGCAAACAGCAATGCTGGGCAGGGCCACCTGCATGGCGGACGGCTGACTGATGGTGCAGAAGAGTAGTGCAGTAAAGAAACCATGACATTGCAGTGAGAAAGAGTGGCCTTATTTTTGTAGCCTTTTTTTCTTTTGAAGCTCAGTCACTCATGCTGCAGCACGTCAAGCCCAAGCAAACAGTTTACTGTTCACAGAGTGACAGGCTTACCGTGGGGCTGAGGCTGGCAGGCATCTCTGGAGATGGCCTCATCCAACCCCCTGTGCAGAGCAAGGCCAGCTACAGCAGCTTGCTCAGGACTGCATCCAGTTGTGTTTTCAGTATTTCCAAGCATGGAACTCCACAGCCTCTCTGAGCAGCCTGTTGTTAATTTGTACATTGTATCTGCAAAATCCAGGAGTCCCTTTGCTTTGCAGAAAATCCAAAAGGCACCTTTCAGTACCTTCTGCAGAGACAGTGCTGCCTTTCGCCTCCTGTGGATGGTTCTAGAGGACACCAGTCTCTGCAGAACTAACCCAAGGCACAGCCTCTAGCCTTTAGTCAGAAATAGCGTGCAGTGGAAAAATGACCATAGCCTCACTGTCTAATTTGCTTAAGCAAGAGCTCAGGCAGCTGGTCCAAGTGCTGCTGACAGCTCTAGCAAGGTCAGCCCCCCTTGTCTCCTGTCTCCCATCTCCCATCATATCTCTGTCTTTTCTCAGTGCCATAGCAGAAAATGGTCCACCTCATGGGAAGCAAACTGGCTTTTGAGAAGCTTTAGGCTTTGGGTCTGTTGCTTTAAAATCCAGAGAGAGAAAAACAATCTCTGAATGACCAAAATGCCTATTCAATGCATAATCTGTATTTATGAATCACTGCATAATTAGCTTAACTAGTTCTACCTCAAGGAGAAATATCATGTTAGGCCCTGTCATTTTAGCCATATTTAACAGTACAAATTATATTTCTAGAGATAGAAAAGAGAAAGGGCAAAAAAACCAACCCTCAAACACCTGCTTTATTGATTTGCTACTGATTTTTTGTCTTCTAGGACTTGATCCTACAAACTTCCTGCACTTGTGATCCTTCCTGGCATCATCAACTTAGAAGATGTGGATCCCTACTTATCCAGCAATGCAATTCAGTTACAAGCTAAAGCAAGTACAGATTCAACAATATTTTAACTCTGGTTTCCTCTGACATAAAGCATAAAACTATACAGCATAAAAGGCAGCCAATTCCAATTACTGAGTTATCAGATCACTGAGGAGGTCTAGAGATGTTGCAAATCATGGGAGAAAAGCTCTAGCAGCAGAGCTCATGCAGGGAATTTTGGGCCCATCACCCAACATTTGCTAGATTTTTTTTTATTCCCACACAACAAATGAACCAATATAGGATGCTTGACCCCCTCCCCACTCCTAACCTTTTCATTCTCTCCTCCTCTTCAAACTTCTTTTGGAGAAGGCTGGGTGGAAATACCTTCACTCCTCAAATGCTGTGAGAATAGCTGGTCCCCTAACACTTCCAGAGCAGCTTTACTTCAAATGCCGCCACAGCAGCAAACAGGTCTGATGAGGATTAACACCTCCCTGTAATTGGTGGATTTTGATCATTTACAGGAGTGACGTTACTCCCATTGCTCTCATTGATTTTGTTTCATAAATCCCAAGTGTGATATTATCCCCCTGTAGTTTAACTGCTTTTTAGGTGGTGGGAAGGATGGCGAAGGGGAAGAAAATGGGGGGCAGGTTGCACAGTTCACACTACATTTAATACTCCAGTCCATATGTTTTATTTCATTTTTCTCTGGTTTAGGCTGCCTAATTTTTATCTCCAGCTTTGTTGGTTTCACTTCTCATTACTTCCTTTACCTTCTTTCAGTTTGCTATGTGTTACCCTGCTTTCTACTGTCTAAATTTGCTATGCTTTAGAGGTGCTTAGATTCAGTCGTAAAGGAGGTCACACAGAGTTCAGAAATGTTTGGAAAGGAAAAAAAAAAAAGCTTGAGAAAGGTCCCCTATTTTTCTTTTCTTCATGAAAGGTGCTGATGGTTTTGTGATTTGCATGGTAAGAGTTATTGGGGACTATCTCTGGTATGGCTTGTCCACATGCACTCAGGACAGTGCAGGGTTGCGATGCTGTGTCCTCGCATGAGATCGTATCTGCAAATGAGCAGCAGGAGATCTACTGAGGGAGGTGGAGGGGAGGAAGGGAAGAGAGAGACTGTATCAGTCCAATTTGAAATAATTAATCTAATCTTCCTGTTACTAATCTGACCAATTCATATTATCCTTCCCCTCAAAACAAGCTGCTGAATGTCGCCTTCTTTTTTTTATAGACTTCCTGTAGCTATTAGCCCTACGTCAGCTTATGTGATATATCACGTATCCTTTAAAACTCTACATTCATTTGAATGAGTTCCTGAGTTATTAGTTCCTCCATCCACCCACTGATCCCTCCCCTTCCCTCCTCCCACCCCAGGTAATCAGCAATTCAGCAGGACACTCAAAGTACCTACTTAACGAAATTATCTAGCCAGGAGGATGTTAGAGGTTTTATGTATATACGGAAGAGGACCAAAACCAATTGGCTGGGTAAAACATTTACACATAACTTCTGGCTTTCTCTCAGGCAGAGCTTTTGCAAGGGATTTATAGGTCAGATCGGCTCAGCAGTTTCAGCCTATTGCCCACCCTACCTTAACAAAGCTTGCGTGTGTTTGTACAGCTGTGCTCGTAGCTGTGGGAGTCCCAGGGATCCCACAAGCTTTCAGTTCCTCTACCTCCCCTTCATCATTTACCAGCACACAAATGTGCACAGAATGAAACTGTAGAAAACTGTCTGCCTAACAGGTTAAAGGCCCAGGATTCAAACCCTGTTTATTTTCTTTGCTTGATTTCCTGCTGTACAGTGAGTAAATGGTATTTTTCTCCTTGCCTTTTTACCTGTTTGTCTGTCACTGTCTGGCCAAGAATGAAAGAAACCATCCCTTTCAGGCTCCTTTAGAGGACTTCAAGGGACACACAGTGTTTATGGGCTGCTCGGGGTCTTCAGCATTTTGTTCTGTTTTGGTAGGCATTGGTATAAAATGGAGGTAGGCACACAGAAGTAAAACAATCTGCATTTCCTGAAACTTCATGCTGAGGAAGGGACTTATTTTAATTAACATTAAGCCAATTCACGGTTAAGTCCAGTAAATGCTTGATGCTGAGCAGTTTAGAGGCAGTTAATATACCTTTTTGAATTGGTGCCATGAATTACACAGTCTGCCATCTGGGGAGGTATTACATTTGAAATTAAATAAAAAAACGTCAAGATGTTTCTGAAAATTAGCTAGCAAATTCCAGCCAGTCTTACATTCATTAGGACTTTTTTTAAACAGCAAAAGAAAACAAGGAGGGCAAAAAAGGTTCTTAAATTATATCTATTAACCTAATAAAGTCCAGAAACTCAGAATTTCAATAAAATATTAGCTTAGCTAGTGATTTCAAAAGAAACTCTATTTGTATTTCAAGTATTATTGTCATTCCTAAAGTCTGATGCCAATTTGATAAAAGCTCTAATTCAGAAAAGTATAAACTCTACTAACAAAAGAAATTAAAAACTGTCACGTTTTCAAAGGATCCTATTACTCAGTTCTTGCAGACATTTCTAATTAGAGAACTGTATTCATTAACACTTGATACGTTAGCAATCTGCCAAGATTTTTCCTTTTCTCTCTCAGGCATTTGGGCCTCCTTTCTGCAATAAGCTAAGCGAAGACTCACGTCCACATCCAGACTGACTCGGAGGGTAGAAATTCAAACAGAGGGAGTGGGGACAAGACGTGGAGAGGCTCTGATGCAGACAGCTTGCAATGGTAAAGGAAACTGATATTTAAGTTCTTTACTGTTCTGATCCCCACTCCTCTTTTTCTTTTTATAATTATGTAGACATAAAAAGCAAAAAGGAGAACCTCAAGAGTTGTTTCCATTGACACCTGTTTACAAAAGAGAACTCATTAATCATTGTAAAGAGGATTCAGGCACTAATTGAGGACTAAAGATCATGTTCCTGTTTGAAAAATCACATCGATATTTCTGATTAAAAAAAAAAGTCAGGCTACAGGTTCTGTTGCACCACTCAGAATTCTATGGGAAAATCTGGCACATTTGAAAACATGAAATAAAAGATCCCAGTTACTATATCTTTTCTGGGGTGCCCTAATCTCCTTCTGGTTTAGTTTCTTTTTCTGAGATTAACCCACGCTTTGCACATCAGGTAAGATGCCAGCTGAAATGAAGTGAAAAGAGAACAAGGAAGCATATGGATATGCAAGAAACAGTCACTTACAAAATGACCATGTTAAAGCTTTGCATGGCCAGTGTCAGTGAGATGCCCCAGGGAAGTATTATAAAGAAACACCGCACTAAGAAATGTAATTAAGGGTAAGAAATCTCCAAACACACTATTCTTCCAGGTAATTACTCATACTACTACTATACCAAAGTTTTCAAAAATCTTGAGATTGACTTAAAAGCCTGAAGTTAGAAAAGGCACGTTGAAGATTTTTTTAGGGGGGAGAGGAGTTGCCTTTTGGCTTTTGACACCTTTTCAGGTTCATATTTTTATGATTTCTGTCCAATTTTGATTGTTGAAACACTTTTTTTTTTAATTAAGAACAGAAAGGATTTTGTCATCACACAATGTCCTCGCTTTAGGACATGGGGGGACTGGAAGGAAGAGCTTCATGACATACTGAATCAAAGGTCCTACTTAGCAGGTGACTACACACTTTGTTTCTTTCCACTGACATATGCGCAAGAGACCTTCAACAGATCTCTGTTTTTCACAATCCTGCCTCTTGACCTGGTAGAGAGTTACCTCTGTGTCCTGGAAATAAATGCAGAGGCATTGCAGAGATAAGACAATAGGACTTCCATTGTCAAAGTTCAGGATAAAGCGAGGGGGGAATAATATTCAAATAACAGTACAGATTGTCAAATTCTGTACATTTTCACTAAGGAAGTAAGATAAATTGTATTCACTGCTGAAAGTATGAATAGCTGAAGAGGAAGCTAATCTTCTTTTCCAGTTAATGAAGAAAGTTAGATTATAAGCAGACGGTGCAGGAAGGGGGTGAGGGACTGGAAAACTCAAGCCCTTCCCCTGAGATACATTTGGAAAAGATCTGTGGGAGAGCTGAAGGAGTTTTTGTTTGACTTTCCATTTGTTTGGTTTGTTATACTGCAAAACAGAAAAAGGATGTGGGTATAATACAAATCTCTCCAGTGTTACCGAAGATCCACCTCCCGTATTAATCAAAACATGTCAAGATAGGCGTTTAGCTGCAAGAATTTGTACAGTATGGCAAGAAGGAGAGATTATTGCAAAAATCTGGAATGGAACTACTCAGTGAACAGGAATAAAAAACAAACGTATCAGGGAGTAGATAAATATGTTTGAAGCCTCCTCTTGCCATGCATGCAAAATTCTTGATAGATGCTGTGCATCCAAGTAAGAAAAGGTATCCTTAAGACTATTAAGCTAAAAGCTACATGTATTTCTGAAGAACTCTAGGAGCTTAGTCCATAACGTACCCAGGCCGGGGGACGTTCTTTTGCTTTTATTAATTTTCCACGTACAAATGAATTTTAGACCTGCCTCACTTACCTAAATAACAAAGATACAACCATCATAAACAAAGGAATTAGAACAAAGTAAATATGCTACCTGCCTCTTTCTTACCTCTTTTGTCCTCACTGAGCCTAAAATTAGAGGAAAATCCAAGTATGCAGTATTTTTTTTCACCGCCTCATGCCAAATGCTTGTTTATACTGATTATGATAGGGACCACATCTTGTCAAGAAGCTTTGGTCTGCTTGCAACACATAATAAACACACCTACACACAACATGTTAATAGCTTTCAGAGTACAATGGAAAGCCTTAATTACAATCTGCATGTTTTCCTCACACTTCTAGGGTGATATACATATAATCCTGACCACATAGGTCATCTACAATTATAGGCTTCTAGTATGATTAGAGATGTACAACTTCCAAAGAGAAAATCTGATGTGACTGAATTATAATCCTTTCGTCATGCTTCTATCTTGGGGATAAAATTTCTGAACACTGGATAATACATTAAGGTAGCTTTTGCCTTTAGGTGATCCAAGTACAGGAATTTATCATTTGGTAGATCTGTACAATGCAACCAGATGGTATCAGCCCACATTTTTGTAAGTAGAGGGGCACACTCCAAAGAACACAACGTGGTTTATATCAGTCCTAGCAGAGAAACCAAGGACCAGCAAGCTTTAAAGCTTGTACCTGGCATTTGTGAGGTCTGGAGATTGTAGAGCACTCTGGAGAAATTTTATAATTAGTAAGTGATAGCAGTCTCATGCTGGCAGCATTTAGATAAAAATTGTGTTTAATCTTTCTTTTATCTTTCCAAGAAAGATGATAGTGCTTCACTTAAGGCTTATTCACCCTGTATCCTTCTGTGGTTCTCACTGACATTGTGGCATTTAAGCCTATTCCTGCTAATCTATTGTCATTTAAACCTTGACCTGCAAATACTGCAGAAAATGTAGCATACTGGGGAGTATGACTGAATGGCTGGCAGGAAGGATTTAGACATATTGGAAAAGCTAATCAAAGCAAGAGAAGCACAGAAAGAAGAAGCCGGTATTGAAAAACAGAGAGGCAAATTCTTACAGGGGAGTGTACAATGTGATAGAGATTCCCTCTGGGAGACCAGAGGTCTCTCCCTATAGGTACCAAAAATACATTTTCCAGAAACAGCTATTGGTGTTCAGATGAACAGATGACAGAGAGAAAGAGGGAAGGAGGAGAAGAGGGGAAGAATTCAGTGGAAAACTGGAGAGAGGATAAGGACAGGAAAGAAATTAGATGCACCACCAAGAATTCTGGTTCTGATTTTAATGGCTCAAAGGCCCACCAAACCTTACTTTGCTCTGCACGGCTACCGCCGCTGGAGCGGGCAGCTCTGTAGCTCCCAGCAAGGAGGTCTGTTGAAGAGAAATCTTATCTACTGCATGTGGGAGATAAATTGGATATCATTCCCCATGTTTGGGTCTTATGAATGACAGTCTTTTATCTCTGCTTTGTGCTTCTGAATATATTTGTAAAACCCTAAAAACTTAAAGATAACAAAGGTGAGTGTCAGTTTGGGTAGAATAATAAAATAAAGTTGAAAATAAGGTATAGATGTTTATGCACAACAGTGCAATGTTCAAAATTTCTTGAAGCAAGACTGGTTTGTGGGGTTTTTGACCATTTTCTGTAAACCACATCTCACACTGGGCAATGTTGTGCAGTAACTTTTATTTCTACTGCTGAAGAATTAGTCATAAGAGGCAATTTTTGTCCCTGCCAGAGTCCTGGAAACTTCAGTCAGGTTTGGGTTTCATCCTCAGCTTTCGTTTTAAAAACTGCAAAGTTAGAATTTGCAAATATATAATAAACAATGACATAAAACAATGAGAAAGTTCTATAGAATTGAACTGCATAAAGCATAGCTATTTTCCATGAAGGCTTATCTAAGCTATTTTCACTTGTGAACATGAAACAGAATACAAGACACTAAAGTATAATTGAACATTTTCTGCTGTGTATATTTAAGGGGTATATGTATGTATATGTATTTATATAAGGTAATGTAGAATAATACATTCAAATATTCTTAAAAAGCAGCATGAGTTAGCTTTTCTTTCATTTTCATTAGGATTGCAATGTATGAAACGGTTCAAGGAGCATTTGTCATTCAGCTGGTTTTGTAGGTGCATATTTCGCTTCTTTCCTCCTCATCCTCCTCATCCTTGAAAGCAGCACCACTGTTAGCATAAGTAGTCTGTTTCCAGTCTAGCCATCTTTAATCATGATGAAAAGCCTAAAAGCCAGTAGAAGGTCCAATGTAATGACATTTTTTAAACAGAGAAACATTCAGCAAGTATTTATTGTGACTGGCCTAATTACAGCAGTAGCAAAGACGTGCCAATATGCCCATTATGATTTTCTTACTGCAAAATCTCATTGCAGAAACTGAACTTTCAGCTCTAATAATGGTGGCAAACGTGATGGTTTTTTATGGCATAGAATATCCAAGGACTCTGCTTGCTTATTTGCTTCTAGTCCAGATTGGTTCTAAGAACTGAAATGACTCCTGGGTTGTATTTTATTTTGGGGGTGGGGAAGAGCTTAGACAGTTATGAATGATATGATGCAATGAACCTCTTCGCACCAGACTCTTTGCTATTACAATTCATGCCAAAAGGCATCAGATATTTTGCTTGGGGGTCATGCAATAGGATGTTAGAAATGATGATTTCTGTGTCTCTTTTTTCTCTGTGGAGAGACTAAATCCTGAAATAGCGGTTAAAAAATAACTGTTCAGGTATTGTGACAATTGGCTTTGGTCTGAGCTGTATTAAAAGTGAGAATTGACCCAGTGCATTCTCAGGCAAATTTCACAATGAGTAATGGTGCACTGGAGGGGAAAAATGATGTAGCCTTGTTTACCAGAAGGAATTAGAAGGAGCACAGCAATTAAAAACTTGAACTGAGAACTCATGGTCTTGTTGGCTCTGCACATAAAGATTCTTCCTTTCTCCTACAAGATTGCTTTTTAGGGTAATAACTCTCTCTATCTCATTGTACTTCATGCAGACTACTGCAGAACAAAGAGCAGGGCTCACCAAAACTGAGGAATGGTCTTGCATCCTCCAAGAGGGCTGAGAGGCCTGGTGTAACGAGAAAGCTTGCATGATAAGCAGAATATGAAGTCATTTTCCAGGTCTAGGAAGATAGCTGTCTTCCTGAAAGTCAATCAAAGCCAAACATTTTTAAACTAGGAGTTCAAAGTTAGGACCAAGCATCTGAACAGACGATGTGACTGGCTGTCAGTCAACACCAGGCAACACCTTTAAATTGGCAATTTAGTGGTCTTAGCTGTAGCTTTTTCTTTTGACATTTCTCTACTAAGGAAATAAGCTTGCCATGATCATGGCCACAATGAACATTTAAAATTTCATTTTCTTACAGAAGTTTGTAGCAAATTTCAGCTGCTCACCCGGATGTATTTATATACCACAGAGGTACAAATTCAGACTGGATATTTAAAGATCTGTAAGCATATCCACCCTCTAATTCCTAGATCCAAAGGTAACATTATACCTTTTTATCTACAGACAGCATGAGAAATGCAATGCTATCTGGCTCCTTTGTCTTTCAGAAGCAGGAATAAACAGCAAGACTGAATTTTTTTATGGCTTTAAACTAAGCTCTTTTCATTTTCTTATATCTAATTCATATTCTATTATATCTAGTCAATTTGTAACAAAAATGTCTTTATTGTCCTCACTTGTTAGTACATTTAAGTAATGCAAAAGGGAGCAGTAGCTTAGCAGTGAGAGCCTGCTCCATGTTTCCTGTTTTCCAGGAGCAAAAGGGAGATTTTGTGTAAAATCAAACATCATATTCTTTCTATGCCTTCTGGACATAGGATTCTTTCTTATCATCCCAGCAAAACTTTTGCAGTTATGTAAAATGCAGGGCTGATCTTTTGGGCACTGGAAATTTCCAGGGAACTCTCATGTGCCTTTTAAAAAGGCACAATTCATTGCTGTCACCTTATTTTTTAAATAACTGCTGCTGTGACAGACATTTCTAGTTCATATAAATAGCATTTTCTAACTAAGGTTCCCAAAGTTTTAGTTTACTGTACTGTATGATATAAAACACAAGAAACACATGGGTATATTTTCTGTATCTTTCTTCAATAATTTTTTTTTTTTTTTAATTTTAGAAGTGCATATATGAAGTCAAGGCGATTATTGTCTGAGTTTCTAAGTTACCCCTAATTGGTTTTCACCTGAAATCACAGAACTTAATTGATCCAGGATATGATAAGTTTGGTCCATATTATGTGATTTTCAACCACTTCATAATTTTTATAGGAAATAACTGTGAGGATATAAGCAGTCACCACATTCTTTTCTCACCAGGAACATACATGTATTAATTTATATGTATAATAAGCAGCAGAAAAAGATTAACTCCAAAGGGAGAATCCTATATCACTCAAGTACGTAATTGCATATTCACTATGTATGAACAACTACATGACCAGCTGAGCTGTATAATCACTGTGACTGTATGTGCAAATTATGTAATTGTACATGCTGGTAATTGCCATAGCTATTTGCCTGTGAAGTCACGTCATTTGCATGTGTGACTGTGGCCTCTGCATTTTCAAATTAGGGAATTCATTGTGGGGCAAAACATTTAAGAAAATAGAACCCTAAAGAGTAAGTCTCATTTCCATACAAATGTCTCTAACCCTGAAAAAAACTGGGAGAGGTATATGGAAAAGAAACAAAACTATGTCTCCCAAGAATGTTATTGGAAGATTGTCACAACACTTTTAAACAGCAATTGCCAAATGGCACTGCTGTAGGAATCAGTATGGAAGAGCCCTTGCGGGAAAGTCTGTTTAAAAAACCATGGATATTAAAGAGAAGTCATGTGAATGTCAGTTCCATTTTGCAGCTATTAATCTAATGCTTCAATCTAACAAACATTTCCAGCCATTGTATTTCTTCGTTTGCATCACCTGGCTTTGGCCTTCTTGAAAGTAAGTCAACTGCTCCACAGAAAGAGTTGAGAATGGGCCTGTTTAATTGACTGACTCTGTACTTTCACCACCTCTGGCACAAGTTCTATTTTCTTCTTACACTCCCACAAAGCAATCTTAAACTCTCACGCTAAGAGGTAAGGTCACTTGCTTCCTTTATAATTAGCAACCTACTACTGACTGCTGGAATTTTAGAGAGAACAAATCCTCCATAAAACACCCAGTTTCATGGTCTGGATGGGCACATGTCCAAAATTATGATCTATTTCACAGCCTGTTGCTTGAAAATGATGCATGATGCTAACCTAGCCGTAGAAGATTATTAAAAGCATGTCTACACCATCCATTGCAGCATGAGAGAGAGCTTCTCAAGGTAGTGCCACACAAGTGGGTAAACCTATAGATACTGCAGTACAGACGAAAACAAGTAATGCAGCACTGCTGCTCCAAAGTTAATCAAGGGATTAATCCTGCTGAGATGTTTTTCTAACACACGACTCCTCAGCAGGGTGGATTTTCCAAGTCAGAGTACAGCACTTGTGAGGCTGTTTCTGGCTCCAAGGGCTTCACAGACATCTCAGCCCTTATTAGTAGACTTTAAGCAACCACAATGAATGCGGAATGTGTATTAATGCTACATTTGATAGTTACTAGTATCTAGCACATTCAGTCTGAAGGCTCATTTTGCAAACTCTAATGGTGGATTACAGTATCTTACTATAATTAATGTACAGGTAGGTTAATTGAGGCACTTACTGGATTTCTTCATGATGCCAAGGTAAGTGCCATGCTGCACATAAATGTAGCCATTTTGTCTAATGCTTTTCCTTGGACTTATAAAGGGAGCTTTTGATCACTTATACTTCGATCCTTAACTTCTGTAATCCTGTCTATTTAATAAGCACTTTGATGAGAAGCACTACTTTAATAGTTTAGTGAATTAGTTCTTCTTGTGACAATGCAGCATTAATCTTGCACATTTCAATATGCATCCTAAAACCACTGCCAGTCATATCCACTTGTCAGTTTGCAAGGTGGGTCTTCTCTCTACATAAAACCTGGCCAGGAAGACAGTATAATCCTATCTGCATTATCTTGTTTGCTGTTTAAAGTCTGTGGTGGGAAGGATGACAGCTATGTCTGCATTCACCAGCTATGTGAATGGCCCTCGTTTGTCCATTGCTTTCCAAACCAAGCTATTTTCTGTCCTCAAGCCCAACCTCATATATCTTCTTTTTGGGAATCCAAAGGCTGCAGAAAATGATAAAAATAATTTGGCACTTGTATCCTAAAAGCACTTCCAGCCGTCTCCATTTGTCAGCTTCCAAGTCAATCTCATGTACAAAATCAGACCTATAAGTTGTGTCACCCACTCCGAGAGCCGAAACCAATGAGAAGGGCTCAGAGAAGGAAATGTATGGAAATTCTTTCACAAAAGACAAATCCTGCCAGAGGCAGGCTACAAAAGCCCATCTGCTCTGGTGAGCAGATATGTGGGCATGATCCCCTCTTTGTTATTTATGTGGGGCTTAGCTTCATAACGTGGAGTGAGAACAATACCCCCGTTCAACACCAGCTGTATAATTTTAGATAGCACTCAATAGCCAATTGAGCAAGACCGATTCCAATCTGTCAGTGTAGTGTGGTCTGCCCTGTCGCAGGAAGTGTTGTTTTTGGAACAATGTTGAGCAGCCATTGCCATTTTACTGTCTACTGACAGAAATTAATAGTGAAGGCCTCGTAGAGCAATTTATCAACAGCTGTTTGAATTCACACTTTTTTCAGCCCTCCTATCTCCAGACCAGCGAAGGGCTGCCTGTCTATTTATGTCAAAATGTCAGTGGAAGGTAGAAATTGAGCAGGATTGACTCCTGGGAGTAACCGATCTCAGTGACGTAGGGTTTGGTTAAATTCCACCAGGACTGGTTTTGAAAGGGGCTGAAATGCCCTGGCTCAGGCCTCTGACCGGTCACAGGAGAGATGTAAACACAGATGCAGCAAGGCCACCGAGAACCCAGTCCTGCAAACGCGGTGCCCCAGATAGTGCAATTAGCACCGCGTGAGACGAAGTGCCAGGAGAAAACCTCTGAAAGAAGCAATTGTTTTTTCTTCTGTTCAACTGTGTAACATAAAGTAAAAAATACAGACATGTTAACTGACATGAGAAGGAAGTTTATTTTCAGTCTTTTTGTCCTTTTTTTTTAATTAAAAAAAGCATATTCCCACTCAAAGAGAAAATATGCACTATGGCCATTTGAAAATCTTTTGTCAATTCAGTTTCCTCTGCTGAAAATACCAGGCTGAGATTAGTGTTTCTTCATATCCACAGACTGTGCTTGCAACACAAATTGTGTTACCATCTGCCTTAAATGACAGTGTAATACTGCTAGAATACAACAGTACTCCCAGATGGACCATATTAGTAGTGACAGGGTGTATACAAAGAGTGCTAGGGTGGCAGTGCAATTTCATTATTCATAAAGAAATAAATTAACATCAGAATGAAATTCAAGGATACTGTACCATACAAAAGACAAAAAAAGAAAGAAGAACATGGGGGTTTGGTATTTCTGTGGAAAAAATATTCTTTTTTTTTAATGAAATAAATAAAATTAGGACTATTTGCTAATGAGAAAATTATTTGCAGTAATATTTGTGTGTATATATGCACAAACATAAATTGCAATTAAACTTTAATTAAGAAAATACCACTCTCAGCTACATAGTGATTCTAAAAGGATTACCTTTTTAAGCATGAATGACATTTATGTAAAAATACCTTTGTATGCAATAGCTTTGAAAAAGATTAATCTCTAGACAGGTTTGTCCATACTGTTTTTCTCACAATCTAGCATCACTGGGGAAAAATAGACTTTACAGTCTTGCAGAAACTTTGAAAGCACATTTTCCAGTAGCAGGCTTTATTTTCAGCAATTTATCTTTTGCTGCTTCCTTTCTTTGAATGCTACTTTTGATGATGTTTTGTGTGAAGGATAACAGCAAACTGGCTGGAAGAACCTCAAAGGGGGTGGGGGGAGAAGGAAAAAGAAAAAAGGCTGCCCTGCTTGACAAAGAAAAATAAGCTTTCCCATTCTCTCATGCAAAAAGCTAATTTTTCCAGTATAAAAAAAAATATGGGGTTCTTAAATTTCTGGCAGCACCTAACATTACCTTCATTATTTGATATCCTAACCACAGCACCAAACCCCCCAAAATTCAATGAGGAAAAATTCTTTTTTCTTCTTCAAAGGAACTCATTGTATACTCCACTGTCAATTCAGAGAGGAGGGTTTTTTTTTCTCTAAAATGTGTGATTTTTATTGCAAATCAGAAAGACTGTGGAGGTCCAGGCTATGATTCACACCAAAAGCCAGGAACACAAGGAGTCTTCATGATATACTGCAAGGTCAGGAGCTGTAAAAATTAATTCAGAGAGTACACCCCCATTAATAAACAGTTTTGCAGAATCTGATCAGTCCAGGAATGACTGGAATATAATTTTTTCTTAATATAGCATTTGTTTGTAGTTTATAACTCCTTGGGCATACTGGCTTGGTTAGGTACATATTATTTATTCAGACACGAGATGAATAAAGGTAAGCGCATGAGACAAACATGGATAAGAACCATCAGAGTGGGGTGAAGGGTGAAGAAACATTGTTCCCATTGAAAGAAAAAAAGGACTTTGAAATAGCTTTATACACCAACTCATCTTAGTAGAAATCAATTACTCTGTGAAAATCAATCCTACCTTCATTTCACCAATCCAAATGCTTGTTCTGAATGTTGTAGGAGATGAATGTGAATGTTGGACCACTGTTCTGCAAGGGATGC
This sequence comes from Platalea leucorodia, assembly GCF_965183815.1. Classification (NCBI taxonomy): domain Eukaryota; kingdom Metazoa; phylum Chordata; class Aves; order Pelecaniformes; family Threskiornithidae; genus Platalea; species Platalea leucorodia. Next base: position 134,598,506 of record NC_138823.1, on the reverse strand, counting down.
AGGAAAATCCTGCTGCCAGGACCCCCTTAGCACAGCTAGTGAGTTCCAGTTGTGGATATCTACAGCCATATAACCTGTTGGATATTTTGAGACAATATGTCATCTATTCATGGCATTTATATAGCAAAGTCTGGGTCGTGCAGCTCACACAGGAATTTTTTTACTCCTTCTCTCAACCTACAGGTGCTTTTATAAAGTCTACAGGTGGTACCTACTAAATTCAGAGAAGAAACATCAGTAAAACCTGGATATAAAGGTATGTACCTAGTTAGAAATGTGAAACTGAAAATGAAACTGTGAATTGACTGTGGCTGTGCTGACCGTGTTACGGATCTGAAGATGGCCAGAATGTAATCAGCAGGTGCATTAGAAGAAAATACCTGGGACTTTCAGCAAGCCCGTGAGATCTCAGTTAAATCTGGGTGCTCAGTCTATCCTGAAAACACTCAGATTATCCCTGTGTAGTTTGTAATTATCTGCTTATTAACTTTGTTTCACCTCTGTATCCTTTGTAGAAGTGCTTTTCTTTAAGAGACCTTCTCTTTCAGTACTTCTTGACTATTATTGCATAGGATTTTTTTCAGGTCATACTGAACCCAAGACAGAACAATCACTTCTCCTAGCTTCACAAAATTTACCAGCCCCGTCTGGTGAATGCTGCTGTTCCATTCAAGGTGTTCTCGCTCTCATCCCGCTACCTACCTTGCCCTTCTACCAGAGGTCGCACCTCTGTGGTGGCATGGGACAGCTCCTGGGTGGGCACAGCTGGATCTCTGTTGCTCCAGTTCAGTCTAGTGTCTTAGAATAACTCCACCTTCACTGACAGTTAAGACTTAGGAGCTAGGAGCAGCTGAGGCACAGTTATATGTGTGTGCTTTTAGATATGTTTGTTGCTAATGGGTTGGACAGTGGGAAAAAGTGGCATCTTAAACTGGAATAACTAAACTAGAACTTGTTCAAACTGGCATAATTAAGCTAGAGCCCTAAGTAAGAGAAAGCTCTAATGTAATTCTCCTTTTTCTAAAATTATTTTTTTCCACTGATAGGACAATACAGACATATAGTTACTTCACATAAGAGAAAGAGTTCATGTAAGCATGAATGTGTTCGTGAAGAATGTCATTGGAAAAAATGGAGCAAATAAGGGTACCGATATATTATTCATCCTCAGGGCGGCAACAAAATGAGATAGCAAAAGTAAGTAATGAAAAATTTAGCTAAGCAAAATGTGTTTATGGCGAAAATTAGAGCTGTCTTCCTGACCTGAGCATGTAATGAAGACACTGAATCAGCATTGCTAGTAAAGGAAGGCCAGATCAGAGATGGTCATAAAATGAGCAAAGTTCCAGGGAAACAGACAATCAAGAAAACAGGTAAAAAATATGGCTGTTTACATTTTGCAGGACTGAATTTTCTTCCACAAAGTTTTCTTAATCCATGAAGAATCATCATAATTTCACACTGAGTGTATTAATGGGTTTTGATGGTTTAATTTTTCTACCTAGCGTTGAACAAGCCTTCTGTGATTGTGAGACTTGATGAGATCATTGTGAAAGAGCTTGTACTTACACCTGTTTTAAGAAAGTGCACTCAACAGACATGGAAATAAGAGGGTCAAATATATCTTGATCAGAGGTTTGCCCACAACAGATCACAGCAGTTTAGCCATAAGGCGGTGAGAGGTAATGTTTCAAAGGTAAGACTTTGCAAACTGCTTTTGTCTTGCCAATAGGCTAATTTGATTAGCAGACCATTCTGTCATGTTTTGAGTGTAACATCTTAGAAATGAGACTTTTGGTCTCCTTTTCACTGAATTTCTACCAGTAGGAAGAGATGAACAGGTTGGTTTGTGCACTTTGCACTGAGATATATAAGCACAAGTAGATCTGGTTTTGTAGGTTATTTCAGCTGGTATAGCCTCTCTATGTTTTCTGTATTGAAAATAGGTGTTTATTACTTGGAAACCCAGTAGAGAGCTGTCCTTTAATCATTTAACTGTGAGATCTGACATGTTATAAAATGCACCTGTTAGAGACTGTGCTGGAATTCAATTAGCTCTCATGTGACTTTTGCAGCTGAACTAATGGGCTGAAAGGTTATACTGGGTAAATACAAGATCCCAAATTGATTCACAGAGAAGTCTGGAGAAATGTCATGATTTCACTTTGTAAATTTTGGTCAGACCATAATAATCACATTGTTATTTTGCTTTAAATAGACCATGACTAAAGTGATACTGTTTATGTATTTGGAATTTTCAAAACAAAAGTCTTTTAGTGTCCTGTTAAATGTCAGACACTTCTGAGTAAGAAACAAAAATTGCTGTACAATAGTTATAGTTTTATAAATGGTGACCATTTCTTTCCACTCATTGTTTATGTTATTTGTCATGTTTGACTAGTATAGCTAGACATAGAGCAAATTCATTAAGAAGTTTACTATGACTTGTTATAAGAAAAAAAATGGTTTTCATTAACATGCCTAATATTCATCGTAATTGCATTATAACAGTTTAATAATAAGATGCAATTTTCTTTTATGGCATATCTACTATAGAAAAGATGTTTTGGTGTGCGTGTCCAAGGGTTTTGCAGATTTCTTTCACTTTATGTTTTCATTTGACATTCCGTAGCATGATCTGGTATCAGCTGCATGATCCATTTCCTACTCTTACATTGAACAAACAGAACTTTTACTGGTTTACTAATATGAATGATCATAAAAGCTAAATCTTGGATCAATTTAATGTAATCTTTTAGAATCTTTTACATTCTGTAAATTTTAGATTTTACATCTTGTAAATACCAAATTACAAATACTTGAGCTTGTAAAATGTGCTTATATAGATCTACACAGTAAAGGTATAAAACCAGAATGTGAACAAGATAATACAAAAAGTGTTAGAAGTCTATGTTAATATCTATACAATTTTCATTATTTTGTCAGATTTTGTCTAGTTCTCCATCTGTTGACATTGAAGCTAACAAATTTTGGTCTCTTGCTCCAACCCTTCTGCCTCCACAGCTCCTATAACTGCATATTTTTCATGAGCTATTGTTTCCTAATCCAGAAACATGAAATACATTTTGCTTTTTATAAAGCCTATGAACAGACCTTGTTCTAGAATGACCATTAGAGTTGACCTTGTTTCCAGGTGGGATTCCAAGTGTATTTTGTTATAAATAAATAAATATACAGATGAATAGATGTGTACTTTATGATGTATTAACTTGATGGTAACTGTGATTTTCCCCTTTTGGGAGGACCAGTGGAGCACTGCACCATTCCAGGGAAGCTGGAGTACTATTGAGCTGTGGTCAAAGCCCTTCCACCAGCTCCTGCTCACCATTTGTCAGCCTCTGTGAGCAGGGAGAGGAGAGAGTTGGATCATTACCCTGCCTCCTGAGTAAGTTATATTTTCAATAAGCTTGTTCAAACAAACCACCAACCCATTTCAGCTGAAACTTTCAAAATAAATTCAACCTGAGGCAGAGTCCTGGCACAGAGAATTTCAGCCTAATGGGCTGAAGTCTGGCAAAGTTGTAAGTGGCTTCTGAGAGAAACATTAGGTGTGCTTCTAAATGGGACGGAAAAAAATCTTAAGTCTAGAGGAATACAAGAAAATCATCAAGTAGGCTGTTTTGTTACTGTGAACATCCAATATTGGCTGAGTTGATAGATCTTCTTGTCCTCCCCATGCTCTCCTGTTTTTAGATTTGGATTTATTTTGACTTTTTTTTTTTTTTTTTTTTTTTAGCATAGTGCAAAGCTAAGCTGAAGGAGTAACCTTAGTAATTCTTAGAATGGATATTGCTCACCATTTCCTTCTCTTTGATTTTTTGTCATATTTTCTTTATTTATTTATTCAAGTGAAAGATGCAACAAATTTTGACAAGCGAATGATTGTAAACTGTGGTTTAGAAGAATGAATGCATCCTTTATGAATTTTCTAGTTCTTGAGCAAAAGAAGTCTCACATTGCTGCTGTGTACTTAAGCTGCCTCTAGCCAGTGCTTGGAGAGCTGCCACTCCCGTCTGGTTGCTGCTGTGGTTAGGAGCCTAAGTGAGAGTAAAGTTATCAGGTGGCTGGGTAGAACATTAATTAATGTATCTTGAATATGTCTTAGCCCACAGCCTTGGGAGAACTGAACGTACTTTTCTATTTGCAGGTTTCATAGCACAATGTGCTGGCGAGCATATATGTTTAAGAACTTTTTTTTAAAAAACTTAAATTACTTCAGTTTTAAAATTAATCAATGATATTTTTCTAATAGATAATTTATTTTATTATTTAATCCATGGTGCACTCCTGGATTTTCTGTCAGGAGCACCAGCTGTTTACAATACAGACGTCTTGTCTGTCTCAAGGCTAGTACCACACCATCTCAGGCCATGGAGTCCCCTTAAACGATTCAGAGTATGAACAGTAAGACTGTCTGACCCCATAATGACTGACGAGAAAGCTTTTGCTGAACTTGAAGCAAATGTCTTCCTAGGCTCTATGTTAATTCTTACTTAAATATAGAACTTAAAAAGAAAACATAGAATTGAAAGAGATCAGACAAGCAGCCATGGAGTCACTTTGATCACTTTTACTACAATGGAAAAAATTGTAGTGCAAGAATTCATAACAGAAGAAAGTTCAGGATGTTCACGTTCACAATAAAATGAACATCATTTTATTGCGCGAGCCAGACATGCCACCTTGACAATATGAAACATAATAAATCCTCTTTTTTACAACAGAATTTATTGAAGAATGACTGATGGGTTACAAAATTAAAATAGACACCTTTCAGTACCTAGGAATTATATTGATTAAAACTGAAAAAATGCAAGTCTTGTATTTCTGTTGTGAAAATATTGTCAAATCAGTTTCAACATTCAGATTAATCTCCCCTCCGTGGTCAGTGAAGATCCGGGACATTTCCTTCTCCTCACCTACTCTTTTTCTTTCTTGATGGTTGTGTTTAATTTGTACTAAGCAACTATGAAGAGAAAGAAGCAAAAGCAGCCTTTTCTAGTTCACTCCAGTTTTAGCCAAAAGCAACGAGATGTTGCCACCCAAAGCGCTGGGCCCAAAGGCAAGGCTAATCAGAAGCTAAAGCACACCACAGCCCTATGCCTGGCTTTAAACTGCACCTGATTAAGGGGTATGTACATGTCTTGCAAGGTGCAGAAAGGCAGATGCAGGCAAGGGAAGCAGCAGTGAGCATTTCATTGGGACAAAGTCAAGAGAAATAACTTCTTTTGGGCACTGCATTTGTTGTTGAGTTGGAGGTAGATTTCTGGGCAGGAAAGATGGTTGCTCCTGTAAGTTTCTGTGAAGTGCAGAGAAACAGAGCATTGCCCATTTTCCATGGCAGAAGAGAAATGCACGAAATAAATACTTGACCCACCTTGTCAGTTTGTCCTCTGAACAAATACAGCTCAGCAAGACCTTGAATGGTCTCTGGTCACCTGAACCAAAAAGGCAGCAGCTCCTCCCTGGGTTGGAGGAGGGCTGGAAAGCCAGGATGGTGGTGTCACGCCTTGTACCACACCCTGCCAAACATCATGTGCCCAATGTGGGCCAAACTGATGGGGCGGCAGCAGGAGGGGGCTCCTCATCTCTCAGAAGGGCATCTCCTCGGCCAGGTGCTGCTGCAACGTGCACTGATCCTTCCTACCCGTGCCTGGGCGCAGGGCTCTCCTCCCCTCCAGCCCTCCCTGTGTGCTCGTGCGACTTTACTGCCTTTGGGCGCAGATTTACTAAGCCACCTTCAGTCAGCAGCGTAGGAAGGCATTACCTCACCGTCAGCCAGCATGGGAGAGCTCTCACAGCAGCCGTGGTTTTCCAGGATACGCTCTTGGGCCATGTCTTCAGAGGCTCTAGGGCAGGCCCTCATCTGGTGTAAATTGTCAGCCTTGCCACAGTTCAGTCAGCAAAGATCTGTCAAATTTGCACCACCTGAGAAGCTGTTTCTCCAGTGACAACCCTGCGCGGCTGGGCCTGCTTTGTGTTAGGATGTGACTGGCTCGACCTCTGGAGAGACCTCTGAGCACAGCTCTCGTTTTAGTTTCAGGAAAGTTTCTTTGAGGTTCATATTAATGCTGCCACCAGGAGAAACTGTGTCTGACTTCAGGGTAGGAACACATGTTCACCTTTTAAGTCCTCATCAGGGTTTCTAAGACAGCAGAAAAGTGGCAGAATCTTTTAATATCCAGCGGAGAGGATGGCTTAGCAGCTGCCAAGTAGGAGCAGTTGACATTGCTTGGGAACAGGAGTGAGTGTTGCTTTTGCTCACTTCTCCGACCTCCCTCAGCAGACTGAACATAATAAATATAGTGGTAAGAAACAAATGGTCTCCCCCGCTGCTTTACTAGAAACTGGAGTGTCAAGTCTTCCTCTGCCAGATAAAAAATAGAGTGGGCAGGATGTGACAGGATTTCTAAAATAAGCTTTACAGAAGGTAGAGTGCCTCACAACCAGGATATGAGCAAGAGGGTGGATATGATCTGAGAGGGGTACGACGGTGTGATGGAAAGCCCTGAGGAGGAGTGGGAAGAGAAAAACCATGAGTGCTTGGTACAGAGCAGAGCATTTACAGTACCTCTTCGAGGGGCGTTTGTGGTTTATGAGGTCTGCTGAGGCAGCTGCTGGATGTGTATTAGTGTATTATCACAGTAATGGATTATGTTTTAATTCCCTGTAATGTGCCCAATCTCATGTAATGCAAAGAAGCAAATTTGGCTCCTGTGCCAAGCGGCAAGTTATGTCGCACTTTTAAGACATGGTCAGAAGGGTGGCATGACTCCTTACCACACACCGTGGGGGATACAAGTCCTGCACACAGCCCTGTGCCTGTCCCAGGGCTTCCTGCAAGAGGAAGGACACCTCCCAGGGAGGAGGAATGTTCCCTCCCCTGTCCCTAGCAAATCTCCTTATTAACAGAGAGAAAAATGGGATTCCCTGGCTTCATCCTTTAGTTTAGAACTAGGCAGGGAAACGGGCTGGAGCAGCCTCACAGGCTAAGGCAGATCCTCAGCTGATGTAAGTAGTCAAAGTCCCACTGATTCCAACTAATCTAATTAATTCCAACTAATTTACCCAACAGAGGTAAAAATAGAGTGGTAACACCTGTTCCCACAAGAAGAATCTCACTCTTTTCTTCCATACCTACACCTCAGGGGTAGTCACCATTTTTGGCAGAAATTATCGTATAAGAGAAATACTCTGCCCTCAGTTTTGGCATGCAGCAACCAGAGGAGTGATGGCAAAGGTGATGCTGGTCACCACAGAGAGTGCTTAAAGAGAGCAGGGAAAGAGTGCATTTGCTGTGATCAACAGCACTGTGTCAGTGTTTGGGTTGAGACTGTGATGAGTATGCTCAGGGTGGACAGCCTGTTCCTAACACAGCAGCCCTGCTTAAAACTTTATTAGCTATAAACGCATTAAAAGACAATCTAAGAGAAAAAAGAGAGACTGAGCAAGAATGCTTAATCAGTGATGTAGTATACATCCCTACCAAGTGTTTTCAGCAGTCTCAGAGCTACCAAATGATAGTACAGTTTTGACTGAGTAGCTGGTGTATTACTAACAGCACCAAAATCAACAGGCAGAAAGTTCCTATGGTTAAAGAGTAATTACAATATCAAAGGGGTTTAGGAAAATACTGTCACATCCCATACAGGAAACTGGCAGTTGGGGATCTGATGTCAGCATTTGCATGAATTCAAATATATAAAACCAATTTAGAGAAGCAGTGATAAACAACAATCCTAATTCAAGCATGGCTGTAGCAAAAAAAAAGGGTTTTCCCTCTGGGTGTGGTCCTAGAAACTGCAGAGTGATCCCTCGAGTTGTCAGACATACCCCATGCATGAGTCAGAAAATGGTTATACAAGCAGCTTCTGCGCTCTGTGTTATTCAGCCAAGGAGAGGAGATATTTATGTCAGGTAGCAAAGGGCACCTGTCAAGCTGGGTGAAGAAGTTATGTTCTCTCTTCAGCATAGTGAAGTACCTGAGTAGCTACTCTGTGGTGGAAATATTCCCCAAAAATGCTATATTGGTATCCAACAGGGGTTTATAGTTATCAAAAAGAAACACTCTCTACATGTATTTTCAGGGCTTTCTCTACAGCATCAGTAAAAAGGGAAGGTGTCAGACGATGTGATAGCATACAGCTAAAATCTTTTAACAGCCTCATTGGTTGTAGCTGGGGTGAGCATCTGGTAAGATGATCCTCCAGACACATATTTTGGAAACTTTTTGGTCAACTACCATGCAGTGAGCAGATTTAAGGCCAGTGATTAAATTACTGAGGGCTTTTGTTTTGAAGTATGTGCTCCTCAATATATCTTTCAGGGCTAGCCATGTGCCAAGAGGCTTGTAACCAAACTGTGATTCTCTTTCTTGCTTTCAGAGGTCTCATTACAGGCTGCTGGCACTGACAGCCAGCTCCCTGCTTTTTTCGGATGACCACATCACTCAGCAGAGGCTGAACAGAGCAGACAAGTCAGTCAATGAGTGGATCACAAAGAGTCAAAATGTACATTTCTTCTTCGCAGGCAGAGGGTTTTAGCTGCTACAAAATGGTGGTGTGCAACTGTTGTTTTGAGCTTGGAGAGTTATGGGACCTCAAGGAATTCTTTGCATAGATACTTTTTCACAGGAGCCAAAGCCAGGTTTTGGAAAGCAGCAGGACACAATACGGAGTTTTTGTAGGTTTTTCTGAGATGCAGGCTGCATAAAGAATAATCGCTTCGGAGTCCCAGTCAGGGTAATTTGTGTAGCTCTCTTGGCTTGCTTACTGTTTAGCCAGTAGATTTTAGGGCTAGTGATTTAATTGTGGAGGACTTTTGTTTTGCGTACGTATTGTGGTTTATTCCTATAATTTGGTTGTCATCCTGCTAAGACTATGCTAAGAAAACCATTGTGGTTTGTTTTTTTTTTTTTTCTTCCTTCTAAACAGCTTCAATAATTTTTCCTCCTGAAAACGTTAATATGTACTTACTAAATATGATGTTCAACTCCTCAAGTCAAAGGATGAGCTGAGGTCAATGGAGTTTGCACCAGCTGAAGATCTGGCCCCTGACTTAAAAACAGACAAAAGGAAATACCGTCCAAAGCTGACTTCTCTATTACAGTGCTTCAGCTTACGTGAAATGCTTTGAGGACATGATATTGGGATTATTTTTTTTTTCCAAGAGGATCAAATGCAAGAAATAAATAGGCATGCAAAGTCTGCTTCCCAGGTTATTCGGGTTTCGGAGCTCTGTTGTGTCCTGCTGCAGAGTCTTTCCTTTTGCTTTGGTAAAACATCAGAGTGTAGAGGGTGACCCTGTGCACTTGTTTCAGATGAGTGTAAACAGAAGATGATATTACTTGTCTGAATGAAGTGGACTATCCCATGGAGGAGAATAATAGCTGTCTCCTAGAGCTGTTTTTCTCAAAAAGACTAGTGAGAACTTAAAAGTCGAAAGACCCAAGAAGAGGGTGAAAGTTGATTACTTTAAGGATTAAACTGTTACCCTGGTGAAGTCAGCAAATACTGTTTCTAAGCAATGATTTCAGTGTCTCTTGAGCACTGTGAATCTGAACCATGCCATTGGGAATGTATTTCTTAAAGATATAAATATAATTTTATTAGTTTTTTAAAATGTTATTTGGTGTTTTGACTTCAATAAAATACATTCTGGAGCAGTGTGTAAAAATCAACTTACGCAGAGAATTTCATCTGCACGTGTTTTTAGAATATGTAAAAAGCTAGAAGTGTGTCATTAAAAAAATTATACAGCTCTTTAATTTGCATCAAATTGCAAAGAATTGTGTTCTGTTAAAAATGTATTTGCACTTGGTGTAGATTTTTGCCCACTTATCCTTCTTTGGAATTCCTCAGAAGAGGCAGAGGAAAGCACTGTTGCTCTGGTAGCATCTAGTTAGGTAGAGAGAGATTTTTCACAAAGTCTTTATTATTTCATCAAGAAAGTAGGTAGATATTACAGGTTACCCAGATGGTTTATATATTACTATAATAATCTTGTTCATAGAAACTCTCACAAAGAAAATAATTAACCATAAACATACTGTGATCCCCCTAAAGCAGTGACTGTTTTAAGTCGAAATCCCATAATGGCTATGACCTCTAACCCTGATGTAACTGTTTCTATCCTAGCTACTAAAGTGGCTGCTCATGAAAGGCCATCAAATACAGAAGTAAATGCAAAGGTTAACAAAGTTAGTGGACCAAACAAACTTGATACTGAGAATGAACTTTCACATGTAGCAAGAAAATAAACACCACTCTCCCAGACTGATCTACACAGGAGGTTTGAGATGCCAAAATATTAAACGTTATTAAGTGCATAATCTCTATTTTACAGATAAGTGTTTACTCTGGGGGTTACCATCCTTTCATATTGATAAAAAGTCTTCACTTAAATTAAAAAAGAAAAAAAAAAAGTTAATGCACTGGTGTGTTTTCAGTGAGATGGTTTTTGCTCTAGACTCTAAGAGACCATTGGTAATTGATTTGGGGAAGAGAAGGGATTGCACCGAGATGTGTAAATCCTAAGCAGTTTTTGTGTGTGGCTCATTTATTAACATGTAATTTCATTTTTAATCCCCTCTCTGAGGTGTAGTCTTTGCATCGTATTGTGCTTCAGCAGTCTGATTTGTTAAGGGATGATTATTCTTTCCAAATTTTTAGTCTTCCATTTCCCCACCATAGATGGAGAAAATGTAATTTACCTCTGTAATGCATTGTCTATTGTGGGAGTTTTTTGCTTCAGAAATGCATATTACTGCGTGACACTGTGCTGGTTGAGTTCAGCAGACAGGACTTCGTAGTTTGTAAGCACCAAGCAAGCTTGCAAAGGAATAGACTATGGGCAGGTTTGTATGTGGGATGTACTGTGTATGTACTGGTAGCTAGAAAAAGCATCCTTCATATATATGAATAGTGATTTCAGCAGTCTTCGAGGAACAGTGTGGGATTCAGCAGTCTGAAATTTATAGCCCTCCCCCATGCTGGCAGAGGAGTCACCCACCAGCACCAGGGTGTCAGTGGCTGCTGCCCTGACCTCCAGCCGCCCACGGCGTCCTTCAGTGGAATCCAGCTGTCTCTGCTGACCTCAGCACAGCTGCACCTCCCGCCTTGAAAAGCACAATTCTGCTGCCTTACTCAGAAGTGGTCCTTAGCATTAGGAGGAAAGTTTCCTTTTTACCATCATGATCCTGTGAACATGCGTAAGACTGCCAGGAAGCTAGTCCCAAATGGGAGAATAAAAAAGGCAAGCTCTTTTCACGAGTTTTGAAAAGAAAAACAAAAGGTTTCCCATTAATTTAATCAACTTGGTATCCTAAGCCCCAGTCAGAAAAGGACATTTTTGGGGTCGCTGTGGAATAAATAATTCAATGATGAAAAGAGAAAGAAATGTTGATTATATATAAAACTTGACAGTTAGGGAAATTATTTCCCTGGCCTACAAAGTCATTTTTCAGGTAGATCAAAAAGAGTTATTTAGTTCTACACAATTTCCAGTTTTAACAACATTAAATACCTTTTCTCCAGTTAGATATCAGTCTTTGAAGATTTTGAAATTGTTATTCCTGTGGGGAGGAGGATATTGAATAATTCCTACCAGTTATGAAACTCAATATTCTCCAGATGGTTATTGAGACAAGCTTTTATACACCATTGTAAAATGGGTTTAAAATATCCTGTGCTGTGATTGACTAAACAAGTCACGTGGCTAGTGCATACAAGTTTGAACTTCTTTTTCAACTAAATGACCTTATTAAAACCATAAACAAAACTGGTACTTAAAGGTTGGCTTTAAAGCAGCAGCTATAAATCCTAAATTTATTGTAGTAGTGTTCTGTTATTTGTGCTAAAAAGACAAAAAAACTAGGAAGGCTATTTTGGGTATGAAATTATGCCTTTAGTAATCGATTAGTTTAAAAAGATATAGTTCCATGTGTTTTCACAGTCCTCTAACTTTTTCTTCAAATGACTTAACAAAATTACATACATTCACAACTTAAGCTATGTCAGATCACATCAGAACTTGAGCCAGCATATGTGAAGGAGCAAAACCCTACGGTAGGGAGGAGTACTCCTCAAGCAACACTCTGTCTTCTCTTTCAGGAGAAAATTCATCCCTGAAGTGGTCCTAAGTATTGTTCTCCATAAAACCCTCACATTCACCTGTGGTCTAGTGCCCATTTGCACTGCGGTGGTAAACAGCTCTAGCAAAGACTTGGCAACCCATGTAATATGAACAAATAACCCCAGGAAGGGGGATCTTGCCATCTAACTGGACAAGGGAGCAGGATTCTGGGTGTTATGGGTGGCAGCGTTTTTTTTTTTGCCAGATTGGCCTGGTGTGAGGTGAGAACCATGATTTCTCGTCTGCTAATGCTCTGCCCCTGCTTCTGCTGCCCACCAAGGGGTGGCTGCACCTCACTGGGCCAGGTGCAATCCCCCTGGCCTGTCACCACTTCTCCTCCCATTGCACAAACAGAGACTGCAGCGCAAGCCAGAGCAAACAGACCAGAAACACAGGAATTCCACTGGAGAAGAAAAATTATACTTAAGACCTTGGGTCCCTGACCGGTGCTTGCACTGCAGAGTTTGCTGCACCTCAGGGGAATAACAGCAGACACCTTTCACTCTTTATCTCCTGTGCCATAAAAACATGCCTACCAAAATGCATTTTTTCTGTATTCATTAGGATGCTGCTCCTGTAAGTTTCCTACCAGAAATGGCTGGATTTCAAAATGACTGAACTATCCCCTTAGAGTCTATGTGTTGTTTAGAAGTCCCAGTTTACAAAATTAATTGTCCCTATTCAAATAAGCACATGATTCAGTTTAGGAATTCTTTGTTACTGTTTATGGATCTTCTTTTTTTTAGGGTGAGAGGCTATGAAGGTGTACTATAAGTGGAAAGGCTGTGTAAGTGCAGAGTGTTTTTAACGTTGAGAATAACTCTGTGGCATACTCTTAAAGTGAATGAAACCCTGGCTTTTCCCTTGATGGGAACCAGCGCTTTTCCCTGTCACTTGTGCATTGCATATGGCTTATGACAATGAAAATATTAGAGATTAGCATTAACGAAAAGAGCTTCAATAAAAAACATTGCGATGAGAAACATTTTCAGGGACTGGTTATTTCTTTAAGAAATGTGTTTACATGAAAGGGAAACAGGAAGACACATAAAGTGGTTGAATCTGGTACTACACTTAAAATCAAGCTGCTGAGATTTTTTTAAGTGACTTTATTTTTTCCTCTTCAGCAAATATTCCGGTTGTAGCATAACTCAACTCACTTATCAACACTTATTTTTTTTAGCTTATTTAGTGTGCCTGGGTTTCAGAGTTTCAGTTTAATATTGCTAACAGTCTTAGTAAAAACCCCAGGATTAGCAGTGTATTTGAACACCTGCAAAGTTCATTTAACGACTGGAATAGCAAATGTTGCAAAATTCAAAATATATTTAACATATTTGTAGTTTGAATGTTAACCACAGCTGCTTAATGCTGTTCAAGAGGCTTGGAATGTACATATTTTATACATCCCAAGGAATAGCTATGATTGATGTCCTTTCATGTCAACTGTTTGATCTGCTGAAAGACAGAACCAAAAATACAGCGGAAGGGGGCAAGTCTGGGAAGAGCTGCCAGGCCAGCAAACTTGTTTATTATAAGAAAAAAAAACCTATCCAAGTTTGGCCTGCTTCTGAATATTAATTGAATTCAATAGGAAATTGCAGGGGGGGAACAAAAAAGAAGATAAAAAGAAAAAAATAATAAAAGCAGACAAAAATGAGAGAAAATCGTTTATTGTTTTACTGATTACATTCACTTTGGTGAGTTGTCCTATCATTCAGCCATATGGAAGTCTAACAAATGCCTCATATACAGCTATGAATATTTGATGTACAGGTATTTTACTATCCTTCCACAGCCAGATTTTTCAATGGATCATTCACAAACATTTCAGAGAAACACACTTTTCTATGATTGTTGGCACTGACAATATCATTTTCCATACTAGACTCAATGATTAAGCCAGATACACTACATTTGCTTTTCTTTTTCATTCTGAGGAACTGGTTCTCCTCGTATTTATACTCTCTGTGACTACTACAGCTCAAAAGATTTTACTTGAGTTACTCTTGATTTATTTTGAGGGACAAAATAAAGCCTATTAAATTTCTTTTCAATATTGGTAGATATAAACTATTTTTGTCTGGTTTTCAGCCAGTTCCAGTTCTAACCAAAACCATTACTATGAACAAATTCTTTAACATTTAATTTTCTAGGGACTTTTGTTCTTTATCTCTTAACAGACACTGGAGTAACAGGCAGAGGTGGAAAGCCTGCAAAGTAAACACACACTGTACCCTCTTCTCTTTAGTTTTACAGGAGCTACTTCCTAAATTCTTTGCTAATTAACAAATGCCACAGACATTCAGCTGAATTTGCTGGCAACTAGGGTATATATCTTGCATTTCTAGAGTTCAAGCATCCGTCTAGAGTAAAAAAAGTATTGTAGAGCTTTCAAAAAAAATCTACAATAGCTATTCACACACACCTTTTAGGCCATACGTATCATCTTGGGCAACCTGGTGAACAAGCATTAGCTGAAGAGACAGTAGCGTTCACATACCTTAGTCTAGACTTCCTTTGTGTCCAGTGCAAATCATCAACTCATCACTGAGAAGAAGCGTGCATGAACAAAGATGAATGTGGACAGCAGAAAGATTGAAATACTTTGTGGTGTGATCTTCATCACCTAACAAACTGTGGGGGACATTTTAAGAGGAACTGTAACTTTGCTGTCTCTTCAGCCTAAGTAGCACTTGGGATAAAAATCTTCATCTCTTTCTATGATGAACCAGAATACTGTGTCCCATTTTAATGAACATGGGTCTGATCTGGGCATCTTCATTCATAGAATCATAGAGTCATTAAGGTTGGAAAAAACCCTCATTCATAAGTACTTATTTTTTTAACTACAGCCATTCAATATATTGAGAAAGTCAGTCACACTGAAAAAGCTCTAGACATTTCAAAATTCAGCATGCCAAGAGCTTAGTAACACAGGTGGCTTACCCCCACACTCCATTCACTGGTTTCCCTGCAGAATACGGTGTCCAGATTAATGTTACTATTCTGATACTAAAAGCTCAGTATGAATTTGGCTACAGTTAGATGACGCATCAACACTTCCCTTGAGAACAGGACTTCCCACCAACAGCTATGTTTTTCTGGAAGAATTAAATTGTGCACATTCCAGAGAGGTGTTTGAATGCAAATGCTAGGGGAAAAAAAGGACAATTCAGAACAAAATCCAAAAAATAACTATATGATGTAGTTTTGCTCAGTAAAATCTGGATCGCATGAATTGTTGAATAATTTGGCTTGAAGTATTGAAAAATATAGCCAAAACTGTTTAAAAGTAAGTCTACAGTTTTACTTCAAACATGCCACTCAAGTATGTATTTAATTACTTTTCCAGGATCTTTTTTTTGCCAGCATCTTGAATAATCAAGCTTTATATTCTTATTTTATATACCTAAATACACAGATGCCAAACACACCCACCTAACACATAGAACAGTCAAGCCTTTTGGGGAGGACAAAAGAGGAATATACATTATAATGTTTTCTATTTTTCATTTCTAATTTAATATACTTGGAGGTGATTGGATAGTGATAGTTCTATTTTATTTACTTTTTTCTTTATAAAGTTTATGGAAGTTTTCTTCTGTGTAATAAGGTAATTTAATAACATGTTGTCAATACTCTTCTAATTTTTCACAACAGGAATATATTGAAAATTGATACTTGCCATATGCTGATGCAAGGTCATGTACATGTTCAAGTGTGAGAATTTCAACTATATTAATTAATAAAGTATATTCTTAGTAAAAAATATAGTAATAAAGCATAAGTAAGTGGTACATTAATAATTATTAAAAAAAACTGTTTAAATTCCTATCTAAACCAACATATTTTCACTATTTCTGCTTCCTCTGTCTGAGCTACGGCATGCTGCCTAGGTAGAGCTTTTGTTGCCTTTACTCATATCAATGACACTCATGGAGTCTGTCTTTTTTGGCCCTAAACATGATACACGTGTCTAAAAGACCAAGGGAATCATTTATAGCTGCAAGTTACTCTTTGCAATTTAGCTCAAAATCAGGTATATGACTATTAAATTATATGTTAACTGTAATCAGGTTATTCCCTCACTTTTGAGGGCTTGAGTGCATTAGTGAACATTTTTGCATGTAATTGTCTTATTTTATTTTGAAGCTCAGTCTTTGAAGCTCTTTTGGACTGAAACACTCCACCGGCCCACTTCCAGATAAAAACGTGCAAGTTCCACAATCTGGAACTAATTGTCCAGACAGCATCTGGAGGTCCTGTTCCTTGGTAGAAGCTGCTGTAATCCTGTGGCTTTCAGAGCAGAAGTGGCATTTTACTGTATCCTGTATCAAAATATTTCAAAAATGTTTCAAAATATTTCCGAATATATCTGCCAGCTGGCGGCACTGGGAAGGTCACCATGCCTGTAAACACTTACATGCCCGTATGCAATATAGTCTATTTCAGGTAAATACTGTCCAAAATGAGAAGCTGGGCAGGACATTGGACAGACATACTGAGATGGGAGCGGTGTAGGTGAAACCTCCTGAGTCCAGTTGCATAGTTGTTCCAGGGAGTTGCTTCTTTCAACCTATTTTTAGCACATCTTTTTCTCAGGCAAAATGTGGAGGTTCTGTGGGTGGCTGATCCTCCCACAAGAACGTAGCCCTAATTACGTCCTGCCTTCTGGTATGTGAGGAACCCCCACAAAATGGTGCTCTTCTCTAAATCCTGGACTTCCCTTTCATTCAACAGGCCATTAATTTTTCTGCAAGAAAACCCTTTATGGGAATGGATTTGGCCATTAACAAATACCTTACAGTACAGGTTTCTAACTTCAACTGTTTCAGCTACTCAAGCATTATGATGAGAAAGCAGCTAAGGACAATCAGTGGAAAACTTATGTAGAAAAATGAGGACCTCAGGATTTCTTGCATTATATTTTGGGTTCAAGAATTCATTGCTTTGGAAAGAAAAGTATTGGAGCCACGAAAGGATGGTCTTTTCTCCCCAGCGCCTCAGTTGCATATAACAATTTGGAGTTTTTCTAAGGATTACCTTAGTCCTTGTTAAAGTCGCAGACTGCTTATTATTTCTGAGTGGAATATTTAAACCTCAAGCCAGTGCCCACCAAAACCAGCCAAAGGCTTTGCATTTTCTCTAATGGGTTTTTGACTAGCTAGTTAATGGTCAGAGGAAAAGTCTTTTCTTCTGTAACATCTACTCAAATTTCAAATTTTTGAATGCTTAAAACTTGCTCAACCCAAAGTCTGCTTTATCCAGAACAAAGCTATACAGTGCCATTCAGTGCAAAGTAATTCCAGTTCAAAATACAATCTACAGCCATTCAGTGGCTGGTCAGTCTGGTATGGGAAAAAATTGCACAAGTGCTTTTCTGATACAGATTTCTCATATACAAACATGTCCAAATCATTTGCATCCACACTTTCAGAAAGTCAGAGTGGAACACTGCAGTCTAAAAAGTGAATTTCTAGCAAATTTTGTCCATGGGAAAATTGAGGTTTATAATGGAAATCATTTTGTAACAATAGCAGCAGCTGTTACTTATGTTGCTCCCCTAATAATAAAATCCTTTAGGAGTAATTAACCATGTTCAAACATGAAAATGTTTCAGCCAAGAACAAAATTTTGTTTTACTGAGATTCCTTTTACCCCTAACTGTTTTTTTATAATTAAATCTATCCACAAGGAAATATCTTAGAAGTGTTTTTGGTTGTTTATTTAAACTTTTTACTTTTTCATGTGTTCCCTCTACATGCTATCAGGCCAAATGCTGCTCTCAGTCACGAAGGTTTGAATCCAGAATTACTGTATTAATATCAGCCACATGAGAGCCAGCTCCAGAGACTAGAGATATCTCTCCAAGAGGACTAGGTGAAGGCTGTTTTGGCATTTAACGCCATTCTTCAAGAAGAGTTGTCTTTCTTGTTGTTGCTTAGTTATTTATGAATAGATTTACTACCATTAGTACATTGACAGTAGTCACTGTTCCTTTAACTATATTGCAGTGGTTTCATACTGATAAAATTTCTCCTCTTTACCCAAAGTCCTTCTATGTTTTTGTGGCAGCCAGCTTTCTTATCCTACTTTCTCACAGCAATTCAGCTCCTTCAACAGAAACCACAGCCCCACCTGTAGGTTCATCTGGACTGAAGATACATCTAAAACTCCTCAAAGAAAAAAAGTGAATTTGAATTCTCCAAGGATTTTTAAATTACTCTTGAGGTAAACGACATTCAAATGAAACACTAAAATTTTAACTAACTAACTAAATTTTCCTAAAAGAAGCTTTGAAGAAGTTTGTAACTGGTACCAGACTGGCATAATTTAATCCGTGTCAATATTGCTCAGTAGCTCTCTAACTCTTCTGCACTGTCAGCTTCGCTGACCAGTTAGTATCATAATGATATAATCATGAAATGAATATTAATATTTTTATCAGCAATATGATTAACTACTCTGGAAAATTCACTCTTGTCCTGTGAATGAAATTATTAAGCTTTACTCTTTTTTATGATCCTCGTGAGTGCAACACATGAAAAAGAAAAGGAGATCTGTCACTCATCAGACTTTCTGGATGTAAAAGTAAGTAGCCAATTTTCATTTGTAGCTGGTTAGAAGATAGAAACAATTTTAATTAACATAGGGCTAGCTGGAGCAATAGAGGCGTTTCTTTCTTTCTTTCTTTCTTTCTTTCTTTCTTTCTTTCTTTCTTTCTTTCTTTCTTTCTTTCTTTCTTTCTTTCTTTCTTTCTTTCTTTCTTTCTTTTCTTTCTTTCTTTCTTTCTTTCTTTCTTTCTTTCTTTTCTTTCTTTCTTTCTTTCTTTCTTTCTTTCTTTCTTTCTTTCTTTCTTTCTTTCTTCTCTTTCTTCTCTTTCTTTCTCTTTCTTTCTTTCTCTCTCTTTCTCCCTCTCATTCTTCCTTCCTGTCTTTCTCTTTCTTTCTCTTTCTCTCTTCTCTTTCTCTCCCTCCCTCCCTCCTTCTTTCCTTCCTTCCTTTGTTTGTCATACTCTCTCTCTTTCTCTCTTTCTCTTTTCCTTCCTTCCTCCCTTCCTCCCTTCTTTCCTTCCCCTTCCCCTTCCCCTTCCCCTTCCCCTTCCCCTTCCCCTTCCCCTTCCCTTTTTAATTTCCAAAGCAGGAAAATGACCAGAATTTTTTCCAGTGGTATATTCAAGGGGAAAGGCAGGTTAAGAGTTTACCACTTCTGCTGTGAGCAATAAAAAGTTTATTCACTTACATGGCCTGAAGGCCTGGAACAGTTTGTATTTACTCATTATTTCATTTCTACCAGCACCCCCATTTTTTCATTAAACATTTTCAGCTTGCTTTTTCATCTTTGCTGTCTCATGACTCCTACGGTCTCCTTTCCTTGGGAATGCTAAAGGACTTGTCTAATGGCTAACAACTGCGAGAATTCTTGTTTTTCTGTTGTGGGCTTGGATGTATTGAAACATTCAGAAATAAAGACTTTATCTCTGATCATTTGGATTTAAATTAAGCAAGTATTTGCTTAAGAAAGAAATCCTCATTTCTGTTATGTTCTTGAAATGCACTAATCCTACTGGTTCCCCAGTCCTACAGAGATAACCAGCAAAAAAATGGGACTTCAAAAGCAATTATTCCTATACAAAAATCAGATAGGACTCTGACACCTTTAAGGGGATTGTTTCATAGCAGGAGGAGCATTTCAGTAGGAACATGAATTTAGCCGGATGGTGTTTGACAAAGCATTGACTACTTCCTTTTATTCAAACTTTTTTCAAAGTGAGCTGGACTGTAAGGCTAATAGAGCAAGGACTCACTCAAAACGCACATTCTGTTTTATGATTTTCACTTTAACTATTCCTCCTAAGTGCACAGTATGTTCTTTCACCTTACTGAGCATGGTACAAAGCAGCACGGACCACACAGGGAATACTCTCCGGGGGTTCACTGCTGTGTGCTCAGTTCCCAGAGCTCAGCTATGTTGTTTGTGAGTACTCTGCAGCACAGGCAATAGTTTTATGGGCTTACATTCATGCTCTGTGCCCTTTATGGAGACTCTATGGCAATCTGAGGTAGTGGACACTGAATTTGCATTACCAGCACATTTTTTCAGAGACCAGATACAGTTCAGACCAAGGTATGGCAGAGGCTCAATAGCCTCTAGCAGGATTCATGTCTAAGAAGAGTTAGGCAAGCTAAGCCTGATAAACAAGACAACATTAACACAGTTTCAAGTACAACTTCCAGAAGCATTCATCAAAAGTTGCTGAAATCCTGAAGGTGTAAATAAAATTGAAAATTGCCTGTTCTGTTGTGCTTCATTACAGACAAAACCTCCAATGGGCTTTGTTCATTATGCCACAAAGGTTCATTATTTTTGCAGTGCAGTAGGCATGCATTTTCTTACCCAAGAACTTATTTTTTAGTCTCAGCATTTCCATTTTGACATTAGAAAAATATACAACCAAAATCTATAAGACTTTGATTAAATGTTGATACAGCTGATTCCAACACAGCCAAAGCCAGTGACCATACATGGAATCTAAACAACAGCTAGTAATTACAGTGTCAAAGGCATGTATACACTGTGTGTTATGTTTCATTGTCTGGCATGCAAATATAGACTTGGTTTCCTTTGCACTATTTCCAAAGTATAAAGAAAGCTAACCAGAGAGTTCTGTTTCGTTTACACAAAAGAACAAGGTTCAATCATGTTTGATAAGTTGCAAATTACTGGTAATACCACAAGTGTTGTTACAGCTGCTAAGAGTGGTCAGGAGGATGTACAAAATACAGCAACAGCATGAATCAAAAGAAAAAGTCTAAACAGTTTTGAATCATAGTGTATAATACTTCTAACTTTAACTTGGTGCAAGGGCTTGTCAGCAGCATCTCGGGCAGTGGTGAGATACGTGAAGTAAGTTGCCACGTATGTATTCGATATTCTGTGCTTCGGCAGACTCCCCACTCACTTTGCTCCGAAGAGGAGCAGTGAGTGCAAAACCGAAACAAAGTAGAAACACAACTCCAGGGACATAGAAGACCCTTGAACTTCTTCAATAAGTGCATTTTTAAAGTTTTCAGCTTAGCAATTTGCCTGTGGAATTTTTCACATCTGAGTACATCCTTTTCATTGCATCTCTAAATATTGTACATTTGTCAAGTCCTTCAGGTAGAACCTGCCTGTCTTCTGCAGAATGTGGATGTCAAAAGCCTCACCTGAGGTGGACCAGGTCTCAGAACAGGGGCATGATTTGGGAGACTGTGCAAAAAGTGCATGCAATATGAGTCCAAGATTTACCCTTTCTAAATCTTCACATTCTTGACACAGCAGATGAAGTTCCCTTGCATAGGGAAACCTGAACTGGTATCATGCTGTATTCTGTAGCTGGCTTTCCTGGAAAAGTGCTCTGGGAATAAAGTTCCTGGAATCTGGAAGTCCCTTTGGGAATGCTTCTGATCATGAGATAGAAGAGCTGCTGCTCTGTGGGTCACTGCCCATGTCCTTTCAGAGTGAATTAGCCTCCTCATCTGTGAGTACATGGGCTCCTCCTTTGAAATATTGGAAGGCTATTCAACAGAATTACTCACCAGGGCCATACTTAACTATAAAAAAGGAACCAGGAGCAGGATCCTACACATGGATCTCCCTAGATATGCCGTACTTTAATGGTGGTGGTTTTGTCTTTTCACCTTATAGTTCCATAATATCTTATTAGGTTTAGATGGTATTTCATATTTGCTAAAACTTAAAATAATGTGAAATTATCAACAAAGAATAATACAGCCCTATCTGGCTCCAGCTGATATAACAGAAAAATAAACTATTCCAGGAAAACTAAATATCAGTAAAAACAGTGAAAATACTGTAATATACTTCAAGTACTGTGAAAATATTCCAAAACAACTGCATAGTGTCCAGCTTTCAATGATAACCAAGGGGAACAGTACTAGATCTGTGTCTTGTTCATAGCTTGAAGCTTATATGAGAAAGGAAGGAAGAAAGGAAGGAAAGAAGGAAGGGAGAAAGGGAGGAAGGAGGGAGAGAAGGAAGGAAGGAAGGAATTCTGAAAATAGCACTAAGAAAAGTCTGTGTTTGCATCACAATGAGCATAGAGTTTCTTTGGGCTCTGCTAACTAGAATCAGGAGAATACAAGAAAATCTCTGGTCTTTATGAGGAAAAAAGTTACAAACTTTTGAGACTGAAAAGTGTAACTGCTAGAGAATGAATAGCTAAAGAGCAAGCTAACACCACATTTATCCTTAATATGTCATGATTTTTAAACCTATCTCAATATTGAGGGGCAGGGGGAGGATGATGCTTGTTTCCAAATACGAGAGGTTGGCAACCCTGTGAATGCATCCCAGGAGTGCTGGGTATTACTCATACATCAGATGACTGTGATACTCTTAAACCCTCAAGTAATTACAATGCACAGGACTCCGCATTTTTAAGCAAACTGTTTCTTCTGTATTCCTGCCCTTTCAGTCAGGATGTGCTCCACAACTGGAACAGCTTGCGCTGGGTTAGCCCCCTGGGAAAGTTCTAATTTACAAAACCCTGTTTAGAAAAATCAAATCTATTTAAAGGCATTACATTATAAACATAAACTCCCTAATGAGCTGTAGTGAAATGGCTCTAGGCTATAACTTGCGAAGTTCAAATGATTTAGCCATTTTCTGCCATGTATTATTTTCATTTAATCTGCATCACAAGGACTATAAAGGAGTCCAGCTGTTCAAAGTGAGTCTTAAAGATTCCTGCCAAATGCAAAGGCTTGTCCAATTGTTCCCTTCTTTACTGTGTTTGGTTAAAGACTTATTAATTGATACATCAAATGTTTCCTAAGTTTTGGGTTGTTTTTTTTTCTTTTAAAAAAAGGAAATCAACATTTCTAATAGAAATGCAGATGCTAAAAAAGATTGCACTTAAAAACCAGGCAATTAGAGGTCACAGAATTGCTAGGAAAGAAGGAAAGAAGGAAAGAGGCAAGGAAGGAGACAAGGAAAGATATTCACGTGCCTGTGCCCTGATGTAGTAGAACAATCTGTGCTTTCATGTTCAGATCTTCACCCCTTTGGGACCAAAGGTGTACCCTGAGGATGCGATTAGCCTCTCTCTTACCTGCTTTACCATCTGCTGGCTGCAGTGCGGTTTCTTCTCATCTGTACCTGCATGAGAGGCAGTAGTCTCTTTGTACAGCAATTAACTTCTGCTGTGTTGAGCTCTTTCTAGGAGACATTTGAGAAATGCCATCTATCATCTTTGTTTAGAAGCAGCACTAGAGGAAGTGACGGAGGACACACAGGTTCTCCTAGAAGAAATGCAGTGTTAGATAGAGAATGGACTGATGACTAATAGGCAGTTCCTACCATTCTTTCAGAGACCATTCTCCTGTTAACTGCAGGCCTTGGTTTGCCTCAGGTTAGCTTTAAGTAATGGAAATATCCACTTTTGAGAGATTTATTACCTAATTCTGTAATAAAAAGGTAGAATATAACATCAGCACCCTGTACCATTGATTACCTGCTCTTTTCAACACTTACTTTCAGCATCCAGAAAATGCAAATCTGTACCTGTTACAGGATTCAGGATTTTGGTCTGGTCAAAATCACTTGACATGTTTAAACATTAAAAAGTAATATTCTGAAATGTGTAAATGTTAAAACCACAACTTCCACGTAGTAATGGAGAATAAATATAACAAACCTGGTCTGTTTAATAAATGAAATGGTATAATGTTAACTGGAAGAGGTGGATTACATTCATTTAACTGCTTCCTATTTTAAGTAATTATTACAAAAACATTGTACGCCGGTGGGTTTTAGAATGCCCTCTTCAAAAGCAAGTATAAGGACACAATTTTGACTTTTTATTTTAATATCTTATTAATAGAAAGATTTGGTTTGTGCAAATATTCCCTCTACTTATGATGGGGCATTGTACTGGAACTGGTAACACAGCTTCAGATGGTAAACTTTGGGAGAATACAGGTCAATTAAAGAAGTGATGTGGTAAAAATTGTGGTTCAATTTTTCAGCTCAATTGAAAACCTTGTAACAGGGCACCATGGTGAAGGTAAATACAACTGTACTGGCATTTAAACTGCATAAGGATTGTTTAATGTTGCTAGAGTGGTGTGAAAGGATGAGCCATGAATGAGGATCCAGTCCGAGATATATTGCAATATGTATTCTTTACAAAAGAAATTAACTCCTTTTCCTGAGCTTCACCTATTTTCTTTGGTTGTTTGCCTATGATTTCATCACTCAGCAAGCATATGTAAAAGCTATTCAGTTTTGGTGACACAAAACCCAGTCCTGAATAGACTACAAATATAACTGAGTTTGGTGGCCCCATCACAATCCTGGAAGGGTAAAAAAAAGGGGATTCACCACAAAACCACTGTACAGCTCAACCAAATGTGCAGTTCTGCTTTTGAGACTGTCAGGCTTATTACATATCAGTACTGATTTGAGGGCCAGATCATTGGCTATAGCTCAGGAGCACTCAGTGTCATTCCAGCTGCAGGGCACAAAGACAGCTTTAAGCCAAATTTGTACTCCTCCTCCACTAATACTTGGGAGACCCCTCTCCAAATTTCCCTCTTGGCATAATTTAAAATATTCTGAGGGGTCGACAGCTCTAGGAAGACGAGCCAGAGCCCAAGGATGAGTTGTGCATGAGAAAACCCGAGGCACAATTTATCCTTCGGTTGCAAAGGGTAGCTTTAAAACCACTCTATTACATCATGAATGCAGTAGCACTGTAGCACTTGGAATGACTTCTTCCATAATGATTTAAAAATTGAGGATCCCTCTACCCACTCCTCCAGTGACTTGCCAAACAGGAATTCGCATAGCTCTGCAAGGATAGAGAAGCACAAAGGTACCTCAGTGTACTTGAGATTCAGACTCGAGGTCTAGACATTAGGGAGGCTGGGTATTGCATGCTTTCAAGAGGACTATACTCACACTTACCAAGGCAAAATTGCACTGTATACTTCACTGCAGTGTTGCACCAAAATACAGAATCTCAATTTTAATGAGCTTGCTTGGGTACACAAACAGAACTTGGTGTCTCGTAATTATCAGACCTGGCTTTTCCTGTATAAGATTAGTCCATGCGGTGTTCCACTGCTACCAGTACTTGAGCCAGCTCTGGTGTAATGTAATATAGATCTTAGATTATAAGAGCTTCTGTGAGCTGCTTCCAGCTGATGTAAATCAATATAGTTCCACTGAGGTAAATTAATAATTGAAACCCTTAGCTCATGAGTTGAGCTACAGTGCTTTGACCAGGCAATCAGTCTTTACCTCTATTTATTTGGTTAAAATCAGGCAGTGCTAATGAGATTATAGCCTGGGGATTAGGAAATGCCTTTTCAGAAAGGTATGTTGAATTGAAGAGACACGACTGATGTGCTAACCATACACAATGTCAATGGAACACGCTGACTAATTTCATCAGATTAATGAACTGTGGACCACTCGGCATGTGGTCCAGATAACATTGTACAACAGCAGTGGCCACAGACAAAACAGTACGTCTAAAACAACAAAGGAAGAAGATGGTCTCTAATTTGTAGTGTTGTGCAATTACAGACATGTTCATACTTTATGCAAATGCACACACACAGAAAAATGTTAATCATGGTTTTTTGTTATCTCTTCATCTAAATACACTGTCTGTTGTTTCTTTTTCCTGCCACTTGACAAATTTGGCTTTACCCTCCTGAGAAAAAGATGTCTGCTATGCTGTTTTTCATTTCCCATCT